>NW_017729026.1:41965764-41966397 GCF_001723915.1 Gavialis gangeticus | reverse complement strand
TGACAAGAAGGGAGTTCCCCAGCCTGTAGGTATGGTGTCGATTGTTCCTCCCCAGGTGTGGGTTGTGGGGAGGGGGCGCAGCTTCTGCCACCACGCACACCCTGGTAGTGAATAAGGGAGAATATGTGCCCCTTGATCTGTGCAGGATGGTGTGGGTGGGTGGGTAGGTGGGCTTCAGCTGTGGGCTGGGGCCAAGGCTACATGGGGCTTTTCTCAGCAGCGGCTGGCTCGGGGCAGGTACCAGCAGCGCTGGGAAGAGGTTACAAGGGGACTGCAGTCACAAGCTGGCAGAGGGTAGGTTTAGGTTAGATATCAGGAGGCGCTACTTCATGGTCAGGGCGGCTAGGGTCTGGGACCAACTTCCAGGAGAAGTGGTGCAGGCTCCTACCCTGGGGGTTTTTAAGAGGAGGTTAGATGAACACCTTGCTGGGGACGTTTGACCCCAGTACTCTTTCCTGCCATGGCAGGGGGTCAGACTAGATGATCTTCTCAGGTCCCATCTGACCCTAGAAACTATGAAACTCTGTACTTTCAATATCAATATTGCATCTGATTTTTTGCAAATATCATCCTATTATTTCTCATAAAATTAGCAAAAATATTTATTTTTCCCACTTTTCTCATCACATAGTT
>NW_017729026.1:41936253-41960764 GCF_001723915.1 Gavialis gangeticus | reverse complement strand
TTGACATAGCCCACTTCCATTGCTGCTGCCACCTGCCTGGTGCAGCCCCAGCTCTTCCTGGCACACGGGTGGAAGCAGGGGTTGAGCCAGGGTTGCGCATGGGGCACTTGGCAACGGTGCTGGAAAAAGGCTACAGGGGGGCTACAGCAAATTTGGGGTGGCTCCAGCCCCTCCCCAAGTGCCACCACTGCCCACCCCAAGCCCATCCCCCACTGACAAAAGCCCAGCATAGCCCTGGCTCCAGCCTGAAGCTGTAGCCCACCCGCCCCTCTCTGCACAGATCTGGGGGGCACACACCCCTTTGCCCTCCTGGGGTGTGCACAACAGTGGAAGCCACACCCCCCACACACCTCCCAGACAATCCATGGCTCCGTCTCATGCCCACTCCACCGTGGCTGGGCAGTGTCTGCCCCTGCCCCACTCCTCCATCACTGCAGGGGAAGATGATCTGTGCCCCCCAGCCTTTCCCTCCCCCATCCCCTTCCATCACACCAGACTTACCAAATGCATGCAGCTCTCCAAACTGCTGGGCTCTGCTCCTTGCTGCCTGCATGCTGCACTGCAGCTGCATGGACACATGGGCATTTATCGGCCGAATTATCGGCCGCATCTGGAATCTAAACCCTTATTTCCCATAGACCCTTGGTATCTTCTTACACGATTCCTACTTGCACAGTGTTTTTTCAAGAACATAACCACCATGTAAATCAAGGCCTGACTGTATATTGTTAAATGGCTGGTCCAAAGAGGCACCAATACTCTTTGGGAAATTGTAGCTCTTTGTCCTTCAGAGGTGTGGCCTGCTCTGGGTAGATCAGTGTGGCAGCTCATAATTTCAGCATTCTACTTTAAGCCCATATGCGTCTCACCTTGATAGCAGTGAGAAGTCTGTATATATGGAGTGCAGAATACTGAAAATCATACAGGTTTGAAAGGAGAATTTTTCTCTTAGATTGAAAAAAACAGAAAAGGCGAAGTTTTTGACATAGCACACCAGTTGTGTGCTGCATTATATAATATGAATAATTTATGTTGCTAATAGTGCTTGCTCTGAAAGATGGGCAGAAGTGGGTAATTGCCCATGGATAATACTCTATATGTTTTGTAGGAGGAACATGTCTCAACCTAAGAATATACACTGAAGCTAAGCACAACTTTCAGATATGAATGACTCAGTGAATCATGAATGACTGCAATTTCCTTGGGATTTAATTTGGTTTAACACAAGTGCATAGCAAATGGAAGTAAAACCTCTGCACAAGCTCAATTGTGTAAAGCTGAGTGGATTGTGAATTTTTCTCAGTACTTGAACAACTGGTCGGTGTTTGAACAGTAAATTAATGAACATGTGTATGTTACATGTCTACATTCAGAAAATTAAAATCAGCTTATCTTCTGTATTGATAGAACATACCTGAGCAAATTAAAGAAAAAATTAAGTGGCATAGTTTATTATTTTGTGTGGCAGTACATTGTCTGGGCTGACCATAGTAAATTTGCTGTGTTACTAGCAAACTGAATGATGGGGGGGGGGCAAGGACAGAGGCCTGCATCTGCCCCCCCCACACACACTGCTTCAGGGCTGGGCCTGCTACCCCTCCCCCCACCCCGCTGCTGCTTCAGGGCCAGGACCAGGACCAGGGCCAGGGCTTGGGATGGGCCTGCTTCCCCCCTCCCACTGCTGCAGAGGCGGGCCCACTCCCCCCACCCCCCTTTGGGTCAGGGGCCTCACCTCCCTGCTCTGTCACTGCTGCCTCCAGGGAACAGGGCTGGGGGGTGGGGCAAGGCCAGCACCACTGGCCTTGTTCTCCTGCTCCATCCCCTCCATCCCCAACATCATGGTGGCACGCTGCTGCCGCCTGTCCAAAATGCTGTTGGAGCATTCTGATTGGTTGTTTCAGACAAGCAAACAGAGTGCAAATAAACCATATGGACAGACAAACCGACTAAGGTTTTTATAATATTAGAACATCAGTTATGAGATATAGTGTATGATATGTTACATGGAGGGGTGCAGTGAGGAAAATAAGTACATGATCTGCTGCACCAGGATTTCAGAAGGTATTAGATACATTGTTTTGGCCATTCCAGAAAAACATTAGAAAGGCCCAAATTTGACAGTCCATTTAATATACACATTCATCTGGGTGGTGATGAGGGAGTAGTGAATCTGGCCATAATTCTCAAATCCAAGTTACTTTTATAGCCAAGCCTAAAGCATCCAAAGTCTCATACCTGGGTCATGATGCACGTATATTGCACATTGGCCAAATTTGTTCCATGCCTTGCTCCAAAATCTCCAATAACAGAGGGTAACAACTTATGAATGCTGTCTGTCAGCCAATAAATATACCTGTTGTTCAAACAATCCATGTTGTTATGATGAAATTCAGGCCTAAAATATAAGGGAAATATGTGTCAGTATGCATATTCCATGAAAAGGAACAAATTATGCCCTAAACTTTCTGAATGAGAATGTAAATACTTGGGTACTGGGTTTTCCTATCATATGGATGCAACTTTGTGTCAGTCATGACTTGCTTACTTACCTTGTACTTCTCAGTAAGTTCCTTGCCTTTTGACAAGACAATATAACCAAGGCCAACAGTTCTACTCAATGCGGGTATGTCTACACGTACAACTAATGTGCAGTAAGGTTTCTATGTAGTAAAATAAGATGCAGTAAACTGTGCCTGGGAATGTGTCTATACGTGTGACTTGTCAGATACAGATTTGATCCCAATGGAAGCAGCTCAGTACAGGTCTGCTCCTGCTCCTCTCTGCCCCAGCTAGGGGGAGATCCAGACTCCCCTGGGTGCCAGCCCAGAGGCTGGCAGGGGGCATGGGAGGCAGTCCCAATGTGCATGGTGCCAGGAGACAGCTGCCACTGCAGCCGGCACAGCTCCCCCTACATGGAGGCTTAGCAATGCAGCAGTGGCCCCCTGCTGCCTGGGCTGACCAGGAGCAAAATTGTTCCCAGTCATATCTACACAAGTGCTACTAAGCAGTAGCTACTGGGAGTTAAGCTACTACCTGTATCTACAGGTACTAGCACATCAAATTAAGAGCAAGTTGGGGGAGAATCCTATCTGACCCAGTAGCGGGTAATTAAATCATCCAAAGCATTTTTTTAAATTATTTCTGTTCCCACAAAAGATAAGAACTTTGTCAATATTGAGGCTGTTAAATGTGCTAACATATTGGATAGTGTATGTTTGTGGGATCCACGAATTAGTGATAAAATTAAATTCCTTGCAATTTCACTGTTCCCAATAGAAGTGACATAACTCATTGCTTAAGTCTCCTTCCTTAGCATAAGTATAGGAGAACTCTACTGGTGACAGCCTTCTCAGTAAACAACAAATGCATGTTGGGTAAATGATCTCAGCTCCTTTCAGTGCACTGCCAGTACATTTGATTGAACATACACCATACATGGCATTTATAAAAACATATATATAATTGAGAACATCAATCTAACACTGATAGGGATGCACAAGTATAGCAGACTTGTTTTATATAGAACTGTTATAATAAATGCATATCCATATTTTATATGTATTAATATCCATTTCAGTTGATAATATCTTTTTGCACATATCTCAGACCACTCAAGTTAATGAATACTTTTCTTCTGGGTCCAGTAGGCACGTCTACATGTGCCACTATGGCACCATTGCTACTGTGCCATCATTTAGTACTTCCTTTTTTTAAGTAAGTAACAGCCCGTATTGCACCATGCCAGCAGCGGACGGTTATTTTTAGCCGCCACATTCCCATAGCAACACGCTATAGCGAGGGAGTGTGTTGCTAAAACAACTTAGCTGTGGCATCACAGTTTGTGCCCGCTGACACTATGTTGCTGCAGTGCGTTGCTACATTGACAAAGCGTCACATGTAGATGTGCCCAGTGTCTCCTTCCCCATCAAGCATATAACCTCTACATCATTCACACTGTAACTGCAGCTGAATTTTCCTTACCTATTTTCCGATCCTCTGGTTTTTTTGTAATGGTCAAACTGAGTTTTTTTTTATTTTACAAAGTTTCTCAACTGTTCAAATTGAAGTTATTCAAGCCTATATTTCAGTTCAATCAAACAGCTGAAGTGTGGGGGCAACAACTGTTAAGTTTTTACCTAACTCATTAGAACAATAACAGAGAAAATAAATTATAGCCTTATCTTATCTTTTGAAGCATGTAAAAGTTAGTAAAAATGGTCTATCTTGTGTTCTAGATAGGTTTACATTTCTTTGCCTTTGCTTTCACCAAAGCTAATTTCTGTACTCCATCACTTCTATTGGATTACCTAGTTTCTTACCAACCTAGTTGTCAGATTATATATCACCGACCACTGTTAGCACTTTCTAGGATCTTTCTTCCAGATTACAATGCTATACAATGATTCCACCTGGAACCTAAGATTTTTTGAATAGAAGATGGTCCTCCTTTGGTTTTTACCTATCATGAGACAACGTTTTTTGTCAATGGACCAGTGGAAGTAATGGAATAGCACCAGAGAGAGGGCACTGGACCAGTATCTTTAATGAATAATAGTTACTAAAAATGATAGAATAACAGAAGTTATCCACATTTAAATTGATCCTGGTAGCACTTTCACATAAACATCACAACACCTAAAATAAGATCCTTGCCCCATGGGAATTTTTCAAGTCAAGATTAAATGTTTAAGCTCCCAGTGAGTCAATAGAGAGTACATTATGTAGTACAGTACAGACTCTGTATGATATGTTGCACAGTACCTCATGTTTATTGTTGATCATAGCTAATGTGGGGGTTATCCACCTTTTACATACTATTCTAATGGTTAGGGTACTTCCTGGGCATGTGCTCTGACCACTTAACTATCATGCAAAATGTAGGCTACTCTTTCTCTGGTTATGTTTTGTAATGAACTCATAATCACCATCATTGGCAATCTTGCACAGTCAAAGATAGTTGTCTTCCATGATTACCTTACCTGTGGGTCTGAAGATGGCTGACAAGGCCAATCCAGGATCAGCAAGTTCTACTGCAATTTGAATACATGTTTTCTTGAGGGGTGGGTGGCTCTGGTTTTTTGGTTCAGTCCATGACATGCTGTTTTTGCCACTCCCATTTTTCTGTTTCCTGTTGTCATTGTAAGGTTTCAAAGTGCTGAGATCCTTATAGCAGACTCTTCCTCCATTTGGGATGGTCCCGAGTGATAGTCTCCATGAGTTGATGTTGATGTATTTTTTGAAGTTGGCCTAGACAACATCCTTGAAGTGCTTTTTCTGCCCTCCTCTTGAGCATATACCATGTGTGACAGAGCACCTTTGGTGCCTGTCACTTTAAGGGCTGGAGCAGACAGCTGACAGACAGGTGCCTGATGAGAGTGGCCATTTCAAACATAGGCCAGAGATGCTTCAGTCTGTGTGGGGTGGCAAGGTGATGAGTAGGGACCACCCACAGGCACCACCGACAGTGTCGGTTGTGCCTTTTTTGCAGGGGGTGCACCGCCACGTGCAGGGGGTGCACATGCACCCGTGTGCACCCCCTACACGTCGCCCCGACCCTAAGTGTCTGATCTTAATTGCTCTTCAGCATGCAATAGCCTAAGTCTAAGCATATAGGAAGGGGTCTTTTCTTATAGGAAGGAGTCTCTCCAAATGGAGGCAGTTAATGAATATTTGCATCTAAGCAGTTTTGCAACCGTCAGAGCTTCTTATGGACCCCTTCTTTTCTTTTTTTTTGTGGCTTTGGCATTTATATTTCACCTAAATCTGGTTTAGGAACCTACAAGTATAATATGCATTGGCTGTGATGTACTTTGTTATCCTTTTGGTTTTATTTATAAATATAAAATAACAATCTCTACTTATCTACTTCTTACCGTTCTTCCCTTCACCTGATAACAACTTCCATGGCCACCATCCTTCTAGTCAAGTCTTCCTTGGCTTCACTTCTGTTGAGACCATTTTGAAAAAGAACTTCCTAAACAAGAATTTTTACTTTGATAAAGATGAAAGATGGTGCTAGGATGTGTTTTTTAAAAAATAAAATTTGATTCTTTGCATCTTTAAATCATTAGAAATATAATATAGAAATGCAGTGTCAGGGTATGCAAACACACTTAAGTCCATCTTATGCTCACACTAAGAGGGTAACAACTTGAAAAGTCTAAACTACTGTTGTGTTTTATTCATACTGGTATGGTTATTAAATGGTGTCATAGCAGGGACGTAGTTAAAGTCTGAAGGTTGATGATGCCCTGAGTATGTATTATCACATTCTAACATTTGGATTTTTTTTTCCTTACCACTGAATTTCCTGGGTTTGTAAAATGTGGTCTGGGGATAATTATTAAATAGCAGTTACACTTTTTTACTGTTTCTTAGATGTATATTTAGCCTAATTATTATTGGCTTTGGGTATTTTTCTCTCAGACATCCTAAGGGCAGATTTGGTTTTAACAACACTCTAGCTATCCATAATGATCTCACCTGAGTTTCATGGAGTCATGAAACCTGAGTCACAGTAGAATTTTGTCCTAGTTGGGCTTTTCCAGGCATAGGCATTACAAACTGTGTACAGTAGATCTGTTTTTTCTTGAGACAATGCTCCAGAAAGCTGTACTAATTTTCCTGTTCCTTCTATATTCACAATGTCATATTCTTATGTTCAGAGTGACATCTTGATATATTGCATGTAACCTCACAAAAGGTGAAGTCTTATTAGAAAGTAATAAAAGTGACCTCTGGCTTATCTGTCCATAATCTTGAATTAGGTTAGCCTGGAATATCAGAGCTAGATATGTTTATCATTATTTTATGGGATTTATGGCATAATACCAAGACTGGAGCTGGAAAAATAGTAAAAGATAATACTATCTAGAGCAATAATATAACATGTTGATAAATACATAAAAGACAAATACAGTTCCCTGTGGTTAATGTAGAATAAGTGTTTGTGATGAAGAAGACAAATAGAATCAGCTTTATCTTCATTTACAGTATGTGGGAGATCAAATAATTGTAATGCTCAAAATATTGTAAATTATCTAAAAAAAACCCCATTTGAAATATACTGGAACTGGAAGTCATCTGGGAGGCTAGATCAGAAGGAAGAGTTTAATATGCTTATGACCCAGATTAGATTGCCAATAGCAAAGCTACTTGTTAGGAAATGGAGAGAACACTGCATTATTTTTAAATTAGTTCTTATTGTAAAACCTAAGTTACAGAGAGAATCACACGTCATTTTGCACCAAGTACTTGATTTGGGAAAATATCAGGGAAAATAATATTTGAAACAAACCTAAATGTAATCTAGTCATTCTTTTAATTTAATTTAAGAAATGCCTGGCATTTTGTCTATATAGACCAAAAATCTTTATATAAATTTAATGTAATGCAATTAAAGTTCAGTTTGTCCTGTATTAGGGATGTTACTCTAGGGGGAACAAAACCGGTTGCAATAGTGAAATTAGGAAAGTTGTTTTATGTCACATTAGTTAACATATGCAAGCTTATTTAACATGTGGACCACAAATAAGTGTAATTACATTAAAACAAGGATCTGTAGCACATAAGCAATAAAAATAGACTAGGTTGTATTATTAATTCTTGTGTTAAGGGTTTTGAGCCATGTTGATTGGCCTGAATTTTTTGATTTTGTTATGGTACAAAGGGATTGTTTGAAGTAATTTGTCCCCAAGAGAGGCTCACAATCCCAAGCGGGTTTCAATTCAGCAAAGCAAATCTAATTTTGTTTGCTTTATGCAAACCAGAAGGGGCTGTGGTTCATTCTGTTTTCACTGGAGGGGAAAGGCGCACTAATGGGACCTGCTGAAATGCATGCATTGCAAACATCATACCCCTGCATATATTAAATTTAGCTATGTGATGCACTGTGTTCATCATTTCATTGTGTACACAGATACAGTTGAGAACAAAGCTTTTTAATAGTACAGGATCCTTACTCTATTATGCCAAAACACTACTGTATTTATATTTATGCTATGACTGAATTTCTTCCTTTGGTTAAACTTTGTTGATGTGTGGTCTCCCCCCCATCCCCACCTTGTTACTTGCTATTATAGACAGTGTGATGAGGACGTTACATTCTTAAACTTCAAGTTAGCTGAAGATTAATTATATGAAGGTCTCATAATGGTTTTTAATGTTCCCCTTTTAACAGCCCCAACTTAAGAAGGAGACACACTCAGGATCTGATTGCCAAAAAAAATAATCCCCAATTTATCAGGTCTAGGCTAGAACATAAATGGAGAGCAATACTACCTGCAAGACAGGTAACATATCAGATAGTAACCATTGCTTTAACAAATCATTACTCTCTGCTTAGTGTGGTTTCCTTTGCAAACACCAAATTCTTATGGCCCAATCAGTGTTATAGAACTAAGCAAATGTTATATGTGGAACACAAATCTGCTTCTGTTAGAGCCAGTAGGAATCCTGTTATTGACCTCACTGGGAACCTGGTTGGCTACTGAGACAATGCATGGGAAAAAAATGTCTTATGGCAAATCCTGGCATAAGTATATTTAATTACATATCAAACAAATTATGTATGTACTGAAATTTCATAGTTATTTATTTTACATTGTGTGGCACTACTTTTTTCCAGGGTGTTTCTGTTTTGAAAACAATTTCAGTACTGCAAATAAACAGATACATCTCAAAACTCTTCAGTTTGTCATTAGACGTTTGGCTGCATGCCTATTTTACTGATAATTTTTCAGAACTACATTAATTTACTGAATGACTTTTATGAAACAATTCACATTAAATTCAGAATGATACTTGTCATGCATCACATAACTAGCTATTAAAAGCATAGGTTACTTGTAATACTCATTCTGTGGTATAGGTTTAAGTTTGCTTTGCAATATGAGTTCAAACATGGGTTAGGAATAATGACTTTTCCTTTTTAATGAAAGTTCTCAGTAAAACATTGCAGACATATTCTTCCTAATGATTTGTTTTTCTGTTAATCTTTTGCTTCAGTTTACCATCATAGACTTCCTTCTTAATTTCACTTGAGGTACTTTAGTTTGACAAAAAGAACTGGTGGGTTAAGTGTTTTGGCCCAATTTACAAACCTCTGATCAGACAAGTAGCTTCAACAGGTCTTCTCATAAGTAAGGACTACTTGTGTGAGCATAGCATCATGAACTTCAAGATATCATTTAATTAGCTGTTCTGAAGTTTAAAGAGGGTGATTTTAGTCTTTGCAAAAAAAATACATCTCAGTGCTTTGAAATCCTTTAAGGGTACTTAGAAATAGAAAAATAGGATGAAGATTCTGGTTGAGGGCTTTAGCATTTGCCACAGTAGAAAATCATCATCATCTATCATCTGTGTGCCATTTAACCTAAAATTAAAAACCAGAAAATTGAAAAATAATTATCAATTCATTCAATTGTGCTAAAATTTGCCTAAGGTGTATGCTTAAAATCTTTTTGTGTAGAAGCTGTGGTTGCTCTGCCACTTTGAAAAGATTTAGGTAGCAAAATATGGGTTCAATTTAATTTAAACGCAAGCATTTATGTGTTTCAAAGAAAGACTTGAATACAGAGAGGCTCCTGGGAAGCCCTAGACCGTCTCAATTTGGAGGAGAGACAAATGTATGTAGTGGCATGACCCAATCTGATGATAACAGATCTCATCTGGAGGTAGATTGAGGCCAAGATCCTCTCCTTATGTAAGTAGCAGATGTAAATCATCATAGTTCTACCAAAATCCACAGTTGGTAAAAGTCTACATAGCTGGATTTGGATCCTCACTCAATATAAAAGGTTCTATTCACTTCAGTTACACCAGCTGCCCCATTAACACATTAGCTGCACCTGACAATCCCAGGTAACTCCAGGAAGAAAGCACCTGCTCTGCACTTGAATGTGCAAAGTATGATCAGAATCCTGTTGATTTAAATAAATGTTTGTGGTGAATGATTAGTAATGGAAGAGTGTATGCTATGCTTCTGTTACACATTCACTAAAAACTTTGTGATAGATTTCAGATTTTCTTTTGACAGGCTAAAGGATGTAAGATAACCAAATCATTAATGTCATGGAGATGTACTGGGCCATAGTGACAAAACTGAAATTATTTAATCTTGAAACAGAATGACTGCAAGTTAAAAGTTTAGAAAGAACAAAGGGTGAAATGACTAAAAACAGGCAACAGTACTGAAGAAATGTGTATTGAGATATAGGCTTAAAATAAGAGGGAATATATGAAAGAAGAATTTAAAGTGTTATAATTTTACAAAGAGACTATAAAATTGGTGTAGTGGAATTTATTATGGTTATTTATTATTTTTTATTATTTTTTACTTATTTTTATTATTCAACATTTATATAGCTCTATAACATTACAGATATGAATAATATAAAATATTTTCTGCTTTTAAGTCCTTATGATCTCAATCTCTTGGGATACTTCATTATTTGGATATCTGTTTCAACTTCTATGCTTGTTAAGATAACGTTTTTATAGTGCTATGTTAAGTAGTTAGCGAAACTCCCCTAATGCTTGTTTTCAATTATGCTGAAGGGCCATGCTAAACTTTGTATGAACCTTAGCCTAGTCATTTGTTTTGAGAATTATCTAGTAAGGGTCTTTTCATGAATAGAAAGATAGATTTTATTAGAGATAGATACTGTTTACATAGATGGTAAGACAGGGTTCTTGCTCCAAAGAGCTCATAATTAAAATTAAAAAGGGAAAAAAATCAGAAGGAGCAAATTTAATTCCCAGATTTTATAGAGGAGAAAATAAGGCACAGAGAAATGAAGTGACTTGCCCAAGACTAAATGTAAATGTCTGTGGGAGATCTGGGAATTCAAGCCAGATTTCTCATATTTTGGGTCAGTGCCTTATCCACAAGACTAGCTTCATTCTCCTGAAGGAAAGCAGAAAGGGTTAAACAAATTAAAATAACGTAAGCAATACAGCAAGGAAAGTATGCAAGTTCTATTTCAGCAGAGCTGCACCAGTTTACATAAATGGAAGGTCTTGCCCAATAAGGTAAAATGCATTAATTTACTAATTGTTGTTAGTTGTAGCTGTGTTGGTCTAGGAACATAGGCAGACGAGATGCTTTGGGTAAATGTGAAATCTTTTAGTTGGTCTAATAAAAGATATCACATCTACCCAAAGACCCTTGTGTGCCTTAATCTACTAATGATTTGTAACATTTTATAAGTCACCGATCTGTTTTATAACACCTAACAGGCTGTACTCCTGTAGACACTTACACATATATATTTAACTTTGAGCATACAGTTTTACTGACATTTCTGGGTCTGTGCACATGTATAGAGTGAAACATGCACTATTGAGGCCTTTGTTAACTATTAGTAACTATTTGTACTAGAACCGGATAGATATGAAATGCAATAATCTCTATGGAAAATAAAAAATGGTATGGCATAATTCTTACATACTGTACGAGGTCATGAAATATTTGCCCTGGTACAAAACCTATAGTTATTTATACTTAACTGCATATGAGATATAAAATTAAGGTTATATCTTAAATTCATTTTTCAGGCCAAAGGTTCATGTCCATAAGCCACTGTCCACTTCTTTTCAAAGGCATAAAGAAAAGCCTTCAAAGGCATAAAGTTCTGTAATCCTTAACAGTCAGAAAGTCACCATGAATAAAAAAAGGTCCATCTTAGGAAAATTATATTTTATTTAATTTGATAAGTGAAATATTTCCCCAAATGCAGTTGAAGTCTTCATGTCATAGGAGAAAGAAACCCAATTGTTACAAAGAGATTGTTAATCATTCATTATAAAATGGGACACACTTATCTGATTGTGCTTATCCATGTGTTTTTATCATGAATTAGGAAAAAAGTTGATGAAAAGGTCTCTGGAACACCAACATGTAAATAAACTGGCAGATTTGTTCAAATAACCTGTAGAGTCAAATCTGATGATATCACTCTCCTTGCTTATTTCTTAGCAAAACTTTGGAAAGAATCAATTAAACTTTGTAGAAATATTAAAGAAGTAATTTGTGGGCAGTGAAAAAGTGTCATACATACTTCCATTGACTATCTGATAATATAATATAATGACAGAAGCAGATACTTTAAAATCATTATTATATAACCACTTTGAATGCCAAGTATTTATGTACTGTGTCTAGTGTTTGTGAGGTTACTCAGCAGTATAAATGGTGACAGAAATAGAGAATACAAGCATTCCCCATATCCAGTATGTAAAGGAAGAAGGTAGAAATGAGCTGGTTTCTGAGAGAGTTAGTGCTTTTTAATATAGTAGAAGTATGCAAGGTTTGGGCATTTTATTTAACTAAAAATATGAAAGAATTCTGACATGGTTGCAAAAAGAGATTTCTCTTTTTTGGGAACACACCACCATAGAACTTGGGAATATACAATTATTTAAAATGCAATGTGGTTTAGAAGGTTGAAAAGGACTAGCACATGTACAAACTATGAAAAATTTGATGGATCTGAATTTGGAAGCTTTTGAGAACTTTTTATGGGAGACTTCAACTACACAGACGTCTTATGAGAAGAGAGCTCAGCCATATCCGGATGGTCACAAAGCTTCCTCAAGTGCGCGGATGAGCTCTATCTGATACAAGAAGTCTACGGGATGATGAGAGGTAAAGCACTGCTCAACCTCATACTGGCAACCGGGGATGGCCTAATCAGCAACCTAACGATCAAAGGGAAGCTGGGTGACAGTGACCATGAGCTGATCACCTTCACCATCCATTGTAAAGCTGGCAAGTCAGTCAGCAATATAGAAGTCTTCAACTTCAGGAAAGCTGACTTTGACAAGCTCAGGAGGCTTGTCAGTGAGGCCCTAAGAGACCATGACCCAAAGGGAAGGGAAGTTCAGGAAGAGTGGTTGCTCCTCAAGGGAGCGATCCTGGATGCACAAGCTAAGTCTATTCTATCTCAGAGTAAAGGCAGCAAAAGGGCACAGCAGCCCCCTTGGCTCAGCAGGGAACTAGTGGACCTCCTGCCTCTAAAAAGAAAGACCTACAAAGGATGAAGGACTGGATCCACCTCCAAAGAGGAATGTTCTGCACTAGTCCAGACCTGTAGAGAGCGAATCAGGAAAGCCAAGGCTGCGACGGAACTCCAGCTGGCTACAAATATCAAAGACAATAAAAAGTCCTTTTTTAGATATGTGGGAAACCGGAGGAAAAGCAAGGGCAACATTGGACCCCTGCTAAACCAGATGGGACAACTGACAACCAATGCCCAGGAAAAAGCCAACTTGCTAAATGGGTACTTTACATCATTTTTTCACCACTCCCAATGGACGCCCCTACCTATTATGGGATGGGAAGGCCCAGATGAGGGAGATTCCTTACCCTTCGTCAATGCTGACCTTGTGAAGGAACACCTTGAGCAGCTGGATACCTTCAAGTCAGCTGGCCCTGACAGTTTACACCCCAAGGTACTCAAGGAGCTGGCAAGCATCAAAGCTCAGCCCCTGGCACAGATCTTTGAGAACTCCTAGCACTCTGGTAAAGTGCTTGAAGATTGGAAGGCCAATGTGGTGCCTATATTCAAGAAAGGGAGGAAAGTGGATCTGGCAAACTACAGGCCCATCAGCCTGACTTCTATCCTGGGGAAGGTCTTAGAAAAGATTATCAAAGAAACCATTCTTAACAGACTGGCCAATGGCAACATCCTGAGGGATAGTCAGCATGGGTTTGTTGCAGGTAGATCTTGCTTGACCAATCTTATTTCCTTTTACGACCAGGTGACCTATCACCTGGACAAGGGAGAGGAGATCAATATCATATATCCTGACTTTAAAAAAGCCTTCAATCTGGTATCCCATGATCACCTCTTGGCAAAACTGGCCAACTGCAGCCTCGGGTCCACCACCGTCTGCTGTCTGGGGAATTGGCTCTGTGGTCAGACCCAGAGGGTGGTGATTGACGGAAGTCAATCATTTTGGTGCACTGTGACCAGTGGGGTGCCTCAAGGCTCCATCCTTGGGCCTATATTATTCAACGTCTTCATTAAGGATGTGGACATTGGAGTCAGAAGCTGACTGGCTAAGTTTGCCAATGACACCAAACTTTGGGGTAAAGCATCCACACCTGAGGACAGGAGGATGATCCAGGCTGACCTCGGCAGGCTCAGGAAATGGGCGGACAAGAACATGATGGTGTTTAACACTGAAAAATACAAGGTTCTCTGTCCTTGGGAATAAATCCCACTGCATGCTTATAGGCTTGGCAGTGCTACCCTGTCTAGTACTGCAGACGAATGGGACTTGGGTGTCATGATTGACCACAAGATGAACACGAGCCATCAATGTGATGCTGCTGCTAGTAAAGCAAGCAAAATGCAAGCTTGCATCCATAGATGCTTCTCAAGCAAATCCCAGGATGTCATTCTCCCATTGTACTCAGCCTTAGTGAGGCCACATCTGGAGTACTGCATCCAGTTTTGGGCTCCACAATTCAAAAAGGATGTGGAGAAGCTTGAGAGAGTCCAGAGAAGAGCCACGCATGATCAGGGGTCAGGAAAACAGACCTCATGATGACAGGCTGAGAGCTATGGGACTCTTCAGCCTGGAAAAGCACAGGCTCAGGGGTGATCTGATGGCTGCCTATAAGTTTATAAGAGGTGCTCACCAGGATCTGGGGGAATGTCTGATCACCAGAGCCCCCCAAGGGATGACTAGGTTGAATGGTCACAAACTCCTCCATGACCGTTTCAGGGTGGACATAAGGAAGACCTTCTTTACTGTCTGACCCCCCAAAGTCTGGAATAGACTGCCACCTGAGGTGGTTCAAGCACCTACTTCGAAAGCCTTCAAGAGAAGTTTGGATGTTTATCCTTCTGGGATCCTATGACCCCTGCTGACTTCCTGCCCTTGGGGCAGGGGGCTGGACTCAATGATTTTCCAAGGTCCCTTCCAGCCTTAATGTCTATGAAATCTATGATAAAACAAATTAGACAAACACTTTAATAATATGGTTTAAACAAAGGTAATCCTTCCTTGAGCAGGCTGTTGGTGTGGAAGACCTTCCTGTCCTGTCCTATTTTTCTTTAATTCTTTAATCTCAATGTGTAGAAAATGTCATATAGACATGCATATAATCAAATAGAAATGTTTCAATTTGTGTAGATATTTAATAGATTCTTCTTTTTAAAAAAAGAAGCTTTGTGTAGTCATAACTGAAATACTTGTGGATGGTCTAGAGTAAAGGAACCACTTCTATTTATGGCAGAAAAAAATCACAGGACTCTATTCTACTTGCTTATTGTTCTGGGTTAATCCTACCCTTCTCCTTTTCATTATGAGTTTTACTTGTATATAGTGTGTAGACCTGGCATTTTATACTCAGCAAGAATGATGACACCCTAAATTTGGAAGTGGAATTTTTGTTTTTTGGTGGAAATAGCAATAATAAAATTTTCCTAAGGAAACAGATCAGTATTTGGCGTTTTCATCCATATTTTAAATTCAAGATTTTGTGGAAGCTTTTGTTCTTGCTGTGCCTCTATAAAGAAAATAATAAAATCACAAATATTAGAGAAACAAGGACATTGTATCTCCATGTAAATATAGGTCTACTCCTTATCTAACAGTTATGATATAACAGAGTTTGCAAAATATCCATCCACACCATTTTTTTCAGCTGTTAAAAAAACCTGAACTAATAAAACATGCATCAGAATAATCCTTGTCTGGGCTTGGTACTTGCTGTGCTCAGGAATATGTGGGCTGTGACTGCAAAGTTTATAGAGTTTTCATGACAAGGAGATCTGCAGTGTCATTGTAAAATCCTAAATAAAAGCAAAATTGAGTTTTGTAGAATTGTCTTAATGGAAGGTGCTGAAAACATTTTATAAAAGTAACTCTATGCGTATAAGCACTGCCCAAGGGTGGCTGGTGTTTGTACTCTATGTACAATGTACTGCATAGGATTTTATTGTAGCAATTATTGTAGTTCATTAACTTTATTACAACTGAATTAAAATAAAACATGGCCTAACAAACTCTAAACTAATAAAATCTGTATTGTTTATTCAAAATGATAACACTTTAAGAATCAAGCATTAGAAACATTTAAAGGGCTGGTTAGATGAGTGGAAGTTAGGGTTAAACTGATCTATGGCAAATTCAAGAAAACACTTGTAGTAAATGGAAGGCTCATTATATGACATTCTTTATAACATAATGCTACCTCATTACACAATCCATTATACTTCTGCCTTAATCATATCTTCAGTGTTGTACTTTCAGTTCAAGGACTCCAACCTGCATTTTGATGATGATATTGAATACCATTGAGTTAAATCCTGGAAAACACAGGTGTAGAGATTTGCACACATCTAATGCAAGATATAAAGTGAGGACCAGGACAAGAAACATATGAAAACCTGATCCTGAATTCATGAGAACACATTTAAAAATCGTCAGCATTGCCTGGAGCTGGAATAAGGCCTAAGTTCACAACATGTAAACTAAGAACCTCATTAATATGAATCAGGGCAAATGTATTTGCTTCTGTTGTCTTGGACACAACTTCCATATCCTGTGTTTTTGTGATGTAGGGAATGGGATTTACCAGCACTCATTTCCAAGGATTATACCTACTAGATGTGTCCCTAGCACAACTAAGCTTGTGTTTAAACATGACCTAGCACAAGTTCTTGACAGAATCCAGCCCACTGTGTTATTCCCACTAGCCCATGGCATTTCTTTTTGTGTGGGTTTTCTGGGATATTTAAAAGTTTTATAAATACCTTTTCCAGGACTTACTGCTAGTTTTATTCAAGGGGAATGACTAACAATGAGATGTAACTTTCTTCTCCATCTAATATCCAGAATGGGTACCTGCATCACATCCTTCTAATATGTTGAGGGGAAGGACAGACCCATCTACCTTATCCTAATAATCAGAACTTCTAATGTAATCTAAGAATTCACTATTTGAAAATGATGGAGAAGGAGAAAAACCTGGCTATATTAGTTGATGAATATTGAATAAGGGCTACCAATATTATGCAGCTATGAAAAAGGCAATCACAGTCCTAGGATGTGTCAGCCAAAGTATTTCCAATAAAGCTAGAGCATTACTTATGGCTTTACACAAAACAGTCATGTGACCTCATTGGACTATCCTGTACAATTCTGGTCATCAATATGCAGGAAGAATTCAAACTAGAATCAGGTATAATGAAGGGCCACATAAATGATCAGGGGAACTGACACCCTCTTATACTAAGTGCACAGAAGGATTTTGACTAGTCAAAAAAAAGGGTTGGGAGGGGAAATACGATGGTTGTCTACAAGCATATTCAAGTTGGTTAAAAACCCTAGAATGGAGTAGAACTATTTAAGCTAAAGGACAATATTGGCACAAGCTCAAATGGGTAGAAATGGCCCATTTATAAATTTACAGCTGGGAAAGTTTCTAGTGCTCAAACCAGTGAGAAATTATGTAACTGTCTTTCAGTGGGACTAATGAGGTTAAATCGCCTAACTAGTTCAAGATGGAGCTTGATAAGTTTTTAAAGGATTGTAGCATTTGGTTGCTTGTGAAAGCAGGGGATTGTACTCCCTAACCCAGGAAATCCTTTTCAGTCCTATTACTAAGTTCCTATAACCTTCTACAATCTTCAGAGGCTTGTTCCTCTCCCACATCTTCTGGCTTGTACTTTCAACAGGCCAAACTCTTTCCTCTAAGTTCACAGTAATGGTAAAATAGACTATGCTATTAGTTCTGCCACTACAGCTTGCTTACTTGGGAACTAAGAATACCTTCATTTTTCATTCTTCTAGGGAGCCAGGAGGGTGACAGTGCTGTAATGGATAAATAGGCATTGACTCCCAACAGATTGCTCTGAGGAACAAAGATTTTACCTTGATGGCCCATAAACACTCTTCCTTTAACTTAGTTGGATTTTTTTCCTCTCCCAGAACAAACTCACTCGAACTATTAGCCCTTGTTGTTGATACACAGAGGCATAGCAGCATAGCTCCATACTAGGGGCAACATCATGGTGCCCAGAGCAGCACTGACTCCCGCCATACCAATTCCATAGGTATGATCACCTCCTCTTGTGGTAACTTGCCTCTTACCTCAACAAAAGGCTGCTGCTCCATTCCTCCTCCTCCCCCCACCCAGTTATGTTATGGTTGATACGATCATTGGTGGATGTATTTCTGGTATATGTGAGCCTAGACAATGAATAAGATGGGCTTTAAATCCTTAAGGTTTTTAGCAAAATTGGTTTGCACATGCATCCTAAGGTACAGACAGAAATGACAACTTTCCCCCAATGTGGCCCCTGAAAGCTCTCTACAGCTGTGACCAAAGAGAAGTACATGGCTGCAAAGTGCTTTAAAACAGCCCAATCCTGTGAAAATCTGAACCCTCATTGTATGAAGGTTCAGATGAAGATGCTCCACAACACAGCACCTTCAGTAATTTATGTCTGTGCCACCTTCCAGGACTGGAGTCCCCACCTTGGGGGGGACTCCAATCCACCCACCCCACCCTCCAACACTGGCTAGGGAACCCCCAGAATGAGCTTCCTCTGCTTTTTCCCCACTCCCATTCTAGAAAGAGCACCAGGACTGGGAGGCAGGAGGGGTATTGCTAAGAGACAGTGGCTTCAGGTTCACAGCTACTCTAAACAGCAGCTAGATTCCCCAACCCCCAGGACCCAACAGCAAACTTCTGTTGGGTCCAGGGAATCATTGAAACTCATTATGCTTCCTGGGCATGTGCCATGAGTTACAACAAGGAGCTGCTCTTCTGTCTGCTTTTCTGTCTGCTCCTCTAGTGATCAGCTATTGTTTGGCATTAGGACATTTCTTACTAAAGCCTGCAGATTCTCCAAATATATATTAATATATGTTTTTTTCTATGGTGTGTGGTTAAATTTCCAGGCAAGTAACTCCTAGCATTTTAATGTGTGTATACAAATACCAAATCCAATTGTGTCAGCTTTGAACTTGGTCACCTCCACATAAATAGCCCCAAATAGTATCTCAGATGAATGCATGTGATTTTCATTGAGTATATTTATTGCATACTGGCCTTGATAGTATACATTCAGTTTCTGGGATCTGACTTCAGAATAAAACAGATGAAATTCAATTTAACTCTATTTTTGAGACATTTACCAGTATTTTTAAGAGGTGCTTAATGCCAACAGAGGAATTACATCATTGTATTATATTGTCAAAGTCAGGTCTGTCACTAGGAATCATGACTGCACTTAGAAAAGCAGCATATCCCTCTAACTATGAAATATGAAACACACACAACCTTCCTCAGGTTGTTGAGCCTGAGTCATTTATTCATTTGGTATTGAGAGTTTGGGGGCATGACAGTACATCTGACCTCTTTTTGGGTAAAATTTGATCTGGCATTTCATTTCAAGGGCTCAGGCACCAGTCTGTCAAATCTTCATTTTGCTGGTGCCCACTAGAACTGCTGACGCTTGTCTCTAACTCCTGGTGCTTTCATCTTTCAGTGGCAATAAACATGTCACACTGCTGAGGTGAAACACAATCTGGAATTAAATTTACTGCATATAAAATATGGTGCCCTCTTTATTGGTTCAAATACTTGTCACTCATAATTTATTTGAAAGTATATGGCGTTCATGAAGCAAGAGTGCGGCTGAAATGAGGAGGGGGAGTACTGAACTCAGAAATACAGCAGCTTCCTAGATATTTTTTATAGATGTACTCACCATTTTTTTCCCCTTTGCCAGTCCTGACTAGTATAAACACAGCAAATATGATATCAGTGCCTCAGCCAATAAACAGTATGTATCTCACTAAAACAAGCTTGAGCATCTTTAGCTGTGCAGCTGCATGCTAGCTATGAAGTGGTTGGAGGAAGATAACTCGTACTGCTCTCAAAAGAACAAGCCTAAAATAAGTATATACTTGTTTGTATGTATATGTTTGGAGGAGGGAGTGGCAATAAGGATGGAAGGGAGCTAGATTTTAGCCCTTGTCCATTTCAATCTCACTTGCCATGCCTTTCCTTCTGGCACTCAACTTTTTCATGATTTATTCCAAATACTGTCGATCAGCTTTAACTAATACAGTTCTTGTATGAAGCACCTCTCTAATCTCTTCAAACACAGATGTGGAAGTGCGGCTTAGAGCATGGAGGCCAACAAAAGCACTTTGCCTGTACCAGTGATTAGCTTTGATTGACATAGAACACTTCTGCTTTCACAGGCATACTTTAACACCCATAAATGATTGTTTTAAAATGAGAAGCACTGGGTAGTGCAGCTCCAGCTTTAGTAAATATGCAGTAGAAACGTATTAGCAGATGACTGAGAGAATACAAAACACTTGATACTATTTTTCTGGATTTTTTTCTCCTTTTCAGAATGTATTTTTCAGCATCAAGCTTTCATTCATAATTGTTCCAAAAAAATATGGCAACACAGGTTTTGTGTAAGCCTTAATTTCCTGTCCTATATGGCATGTGCTATTGTGTCCATGGAGAGTTGGCACTGGAAAAATTAGACTGATTTGGAAAAAGAAAAGTTGGTTCAGAACTTGATTTTTTTTTGTCCCCTGCTGTAACACAGTCTTTCAGTTTTATTGAACTAATGAAAACAAAGGGAAGGATAGAAATAATCTGTTTCAGAGAAGCATGAGCCAACCCAAGTATAATAAAAGTCAAAACACACCAGCAGTTTTTCATATCCTATATATTTTACACAAGTAAAACATATGCAGGAAAATGCATTTGCACATGTGAGCCAGTAGTTAGATGATTAACTGCTTTATTTCAGTGACTTACTGTAATGTACTTAAGAATGGGCTTGACTGTGTTTGAGTCTCTGCACAAAAGATAGATAGTTGAGATAAATTAGGGTCACTAGCTAAAGCCTAAATTACTCCCATTTCCAACACACTAGGATTCCCCCACCCATCTGTACAGCCCACTCTTCCTGCCTCCCTCCCTCCCTCCCTTTCACAAAGAAAAAAGCTAGAAGGAATGACAATCTGTGCAATGTGACCTGTAGGTCCACCAGTTTATACTCTGATGGACCAACTTGGGAAGCAAGTTACATTCTTCAGCCCTTTCTGCTGTTGTAGCTCAAGCTGATCTCAGCCTCCTGGTCACACATGAGGAGAGAGGTGTTTTCTTGGGTATCAAGGACCCAAGCCACTTAGAGCAGTATAAATTTAAACCAACATATAATACTACACTTGAAAATGAATTGGAAGTGAGGGCAGACAATGGGGCACAGGTGTAATGAGATCCTGGTGAGAAACACCCATTAACAAGTGAATAGCCACAATAAGGTAGATACTGTTGACAGAATACACTGTTAAGAATTTCTGCATTTTAGCCCATGATATAAAGGCCTAAATGTGCAGTTTAGTTACATGGTTTCTTAAAATGACAGGCCAGATTGGCTTCTTTGCAGGCATTAAGTAATCTCCAGTGTCAAAAACCTATTGTGAGACTCCTAATAGGGTCTAACAGCAAAGCTGTAACAGGGTATTACAGGGAAGAACTGGCACTGCAGCATATTCACAATGAAATAAGGGCAATGGGAGTGGATAGTAGCATTTCATAGCAGCTTTTATTCTAAGCCCTAAATGCTGGGGAAGCAGGGCTTTTCCCCAGAAAAAGGCATGTACAAGTAATTTATGCATTCTGGAAGTTGTATATTCATTTGTAATACATGTTATTAGCGACGTGTGTTTTAAGGGAAATAGATCAGTTTAAATTAATAATTTGGAATTTTTCTTTGACAGAGGGCACCTAAATTTTCAGAGCTAGCTAACTTGCTACATTATGTGCTCCCAAATGGCCCCACTTGGCTAATAAAGTTTGTGTTTCAAAGTCTCACTCAATAAGAATGCATCTGTGTGAATGAGGGAAAATGAAAAACAGATACGATCTGCTATATCCCAACATTGTCTGAATGGGAAAGAGTTAAATGAATGCTATCATTAGGGAGCATTTCCTTTCCTTCTAAGCTTAACAGCTCCCCTGCACTTTTAAAGTATGCAGTATTATGCATCAACAGAAAAGAAAAACAGTACTTGGGTTATCAGGGACACTAGCTATTAATATTACATTGAAATAATTTTCATGAGACCAATCTTAATTTCAGACAGGTTTTGGACATGATCTGGCAGATTTACATGCTGTTTCCTTTTGTCTAGGATACAGTCAACACAATTCAACAAAAAATGCAAATGCGTGAACAGAAGCAAGCATCCATCAGGCAAAAAAAAAAAAAGTCTGTTATTACAGACCTTACAGGAGAAAAATCACTATGACAAATTTTCCAAGAATAAACGTCAACCTCATTGCATTTGAAAATGGTTCCATTCATTCTTTAGTCTCCTTGTCAGACTCCAAGGATACTTTGGCCTTGTTACACCTTTGCACTTTGTTCAGAAGTTGTTTAGTTACCACTGCCTCTCAGAAAGCTAAGTCGCCTCAGTGAAAACTACATACAATTTGGCTAGGAGGAGAACAGAGGCCTGAACAGATCTTTCCTGAACAAAGGATTTTTTAAGTGGAAGAAATTCTCTTCGTCTCGCCTGAGTGCCTAGGCTGACATCCGGGGAAAAAGAGAATCCTACTCCCATTGTACGCTAGTGATGGAGATTCTTGTGTAGTCTTAATTGTTCTCTGTCTGTCTCTGCTATTTGACACCTTAAACAGAATGGTACATTTCAAGTCGTCTCCCAATTTTGTCTTCTGACAGGGATCAAAAATGCCTTTTCATGTATACTCTTCCACATTTAAAACGCATGGTGACCCACTTTGCAATAAAATCAGTTAGGTTCTTTCCTTAAATTCCCTACAGGAGGCCCACGATTCTTATATTCCGCCATTCAGATTCAGATTTCCACCATTTATAACATGCTTTTTGTTAGTTGTTTTCTTTAGTAAGAAACTCCTGGCAATTTTTAATTGTGGATAATATGTTAAATCCTCACCTGGTATAAAAAGAAGAACTTCACTGTTTTCCATCTCCCTCTGTATCTTTTAGTAAATGGTTTGTCTTTGATTCGAGGTGGTTGTTCAAAAATCTCTGCCTTAGTTTCCAAATATATTATCCTACAAATTATTTTTTTCTCTCTTTCAGTCTACAGAGTACAATTTTTAGTTAGATATTGTCCATTTTTGCTCTTTATGCTCACATTTATGAAAATCTCTTTTAACGTTAAAAAAATTGCTGTTTAATCCTAGTGCCCTAAATTCAGGGACAGGCAGAACGTAAATGCCAAAAGACATGTTCCCACTATGCACTCTTTTCTTCCCCTATGCTTTTTATTTTCTATTTTTACTATCCAAGACTGCTTGATTTAGTCATTTGCTATTGTCCCTCCACTTCCTGGTGATTGAATCCTTTCCTTGTGGGTCAGTGCTTTGTGTCCATGACTGACAGAGCCCTGCTTTTTTATTGGTTCTTCCACTCTTTCTCCTCTTTATGGCTGACCATCCATTTTCCTCCAGCTTATTCTCTCCTTATCACTTGTTGTTTTTGCTTCTCTTTTCCCTCTTCACAATCTCTACTTTGCTGCCTTTCTTTTCCATATGCTTTACCCCTATCCACATGATTTTTACCCCTGTCCTGATCCTCGATCTCCATTTTTTCCTCTTCCTTTCTTTCTGTTTTTCACCTTGTCTGTCTTTCTTTTTGTAGCTAATTATTGAGGCCCATGAAGCTGGCAGCCACGAACCCTGTCTGATTTGGCAGCCTACATATGCAGTCTTAGCTTTTATTGGTTTAAAAGACCAGGCCTTCTCATAGTCTCTACTCTATCTGAAGTTGTGGGAGCTGTAGGTGTACAGTACCTTTGAAAGTCACGCCAATGTTATTGATGGAGCAAATATGGCTTAGAAAGCTGTATATTATGCACTCAGTTTTGTAAATTTTGGTTACAGTCTTTTTTTCAATGAGTGCAATACATTAGCAAATTCTTGCAGTCAGTTTTATAATTCTTTTTAATTTGGATTTTATGCTAATTGACTTTTGCTAATTTACACCATACAGAATACAAGGGAATATGACCAAAAAGAAAAGTATACATAATCATGCAATTATTTTTGTATCAGATCTGAAAAACCCCTATCAGCGAAAGCTTGTTCTGCACACAAATCAATTTTTCCCCAATCACTGCCCAGTTTTCCATATCTCCTGATAGTGCATGTTTTGATACAGCTCATGCCAGGTTGAAAAGCAAGACTTTACCTGATATAGAGGTATCCTCACTGAGTAGTTCTGACTGGAGAAGCTTTTGCTACTTGTAAGACAAGAGTAGTTTCATGGTTAGTAGGGTCGGAAGGGACCTGAGCAGATCATCAAGTCTGACCCCCTGCCATGACAGGAAAGAGTACTGGGGTCAAACGACCCCAGCAAGGTATACATCTAGCCTCCTCTTAAAGACCCCCAGGGTAGGAGCCAGCACCACCTCTCTTGGAAGTTGGTTCCAGATCCTAGCCGCCCTGACCGTGAAATAGCGCCTG
>NW_017729026.1:41926182-41936070 GCF_001723915.1 Gavialis gangeticus | reverse complement strand
GGACATGTGCCAGAATAATTCTCTCAAAAAGCTTGCCCAGGATTGAGGTAAGACTAATTGGCCTATAGTTTCCTGGGTCCTCCTTCCTCCCCTTTTTGAAGATGGGAACCACATTGGCCCTCTTCCAGTCCTCTGGCACCACACCAGAGGACCACGAGTGCTCGTAAAGCCATGCCAGGGGTCCCGCAATGACCGCAGCTAATTCCCTCAGTCATCTAGGGCGGAGATCGTCCGGACCAGCTGATTTGAATACATCCAGTCCCTCCAGAAGTTCCCTAACTAGTTCCTCACTAACACTTGGCCTAGGTGCACCTCCCCTGGGGTCTAAGGGTTACAGTAGATATCCTGTAACTCCAGCTTGGAACTTGGAAAAGCTTTAATAATAAACTATTGGGCTAGGGACAGACATTCAAAAAGCCTGAGCTTTAATTTATTCATTCTTTGCAGGTTAGTCTAACCTGGCTAGGCTAAACCAGTTTGTAACCAGAGGGACATTCTCTCTCGACTGAGGAAATTCAGGCACATGCCTCCAGTGACTCAGGCTGGAAGCCGGGAGACATAGAGCAGCCCTTCCTTCCTTGCACAGTGCTGAGCTGGGAAGGGGGGCATGGCCAGGCCCCAGCAGGCTCTGATTAGGGAGGTCTGCCTGCACCATCCCAGGCTTTTCCCAGTTCGCTGCTCAAGGGGCTGCAGTGTTGCCAGTCCCTAGCCCCCTGCTAGCACTCTGAGGCAAAGGGGTGTGTGCAGTGCATGCATCTGTTGATGATATGGAGCTTTTCAATCTCCCTCCCTGCTTCTTTATACTGGCTGCAGCAAACTGACAGGCCAGCAAGCCAGCAAGTGGCTGTTAACAATGTTTATCACCTCATTAGCAATACAATAGGCTCCCTCCATTACTTAAAACTCTTCTTAAACAACTTACTGGCTTACCTGTTGATTAGCTCTAAACAACCCTAATCAGTCACTGTGCTGTCTGCCTGTCCCAATTAAATTGGAGAGACTTACACACAGAGCCACCTCTCAGCATTAACTAGCATACCACATGCCTAGGGTCTGTGGGGCTGAGGTCTGTGCTGTGGGTTATAGGAGGGAAGTGGGGGGATCCCTGCTTGTCCAACAAGCAGCAGACAGTGTGGGGGGCTAGGGCAGAGGGAAGACAAGCAGATCCTGCTGTGCCTGCATGTCTCTGTTGGAGTTCCAGCCAGGGAGCAGAGGGGAGGAGCCAACCTACTGTGCAGCAGAGAGTCCTGCCCAGCCCAGAGAACATGCTGGGATGCTGTGGGTGTCTGCTTTATCTTAAACCAGCAAGGGGTCTGGGACAGACATTGCATAAACTAGTTTGAGGCAAATCAGTTAAGTCTGATACTACATTCAATCAGGTTTATCTCAAACCAGCTTCAACCATTTTCAAACTGGTTTATATGCACTGAGCATCTGTTCTGTTACAGTTTTAAACCAGTTTCTGATCACTTAAACCAATTTATGTATAATGTCTGTCCCTAGCCTGAGGGTTCCCGTTCCTAAGTACATTAGCATTCTGAGAAGTCTACGATGTTATATTCTCTTGTCTCTACCTCCGTACCCACACACACAATCCTTCTGTGGGGTGGGTGAGCCTCCTGCATCTTTTGGTTTCTGCACTCCCTGAATTTCTTCCTGTATTATCAACTTGCTAGTTGATGCACCTCTAGCACTCTTTACTGCTCTGCTGTTACATGGCAAGGACAAGTAGAAGTTGATCAGAGGGTGGGTGAATAACTGAATATGCAAAAGAGAAATATGAATGGTCCTCTTGCAATTAAGTTGCTCTCCTTATCCATAAAGTTTATCTAAATGAGTTTTTTAAATAAACTACAAAACCAAACTGCACAACTATTGTCTTCATGAGACTAAACAGTTTAAGCACTTTTCCTCTTTGAAGAAGATGAACATTTTTCTAACTCTGCCTTGTAAAATCATGACTGCACCTGTCCCTACTAGAACAGTTCCAATCAAGTAAGTATATCCATGTTAGCTTTACTCTGGATCTCCTGTAACAAAAGCAATGGAAAGACAGTGGCACCAAATTCAGTGCTGGGAACCAACTGGCTTATCCAGCGCATACCAAAGTCTATGTCACCGCATCACCACTGTCTAGACGGGCTAAATTAAAGCCATTTTAGGTGCTCTTACTCAGTGAATATAAAAACAAGCTGCACATTTTAAATGTGTATCTTGTTTATATGTTGACTGCAGTCCATTTTTAGTTTGTATCTGTGGATTTTCTCTAGAGATGGGTGAAATGGATGTATTAAGAATTGATTTATTTAAAAATCATTGTTTTGCCCATATTTTTGTAGCATTTGTGAACATTGATTAAATCTTATGATTTCATTAAAAACATGCCATATTTTTACAATATATAAATAAATCTTTAAAAACAATGATTGCTTAATTAATCATAATGTAAAGTGAGACTAATATTTAGAACTGCAGTGATTAAGAGAGAGCAGAAGAGAAAGAATGGTTCAAAGGACCTTTGAGCAGATCTTGGTTCAGTATAGTTAGAGAGTGGTAGCATATGATATGGCCTCTTTTTCCTACTTTGTCCCTATGTCACTGCCTGCTGACACACACCTTCTATGTACAAATGTAGGGGGTACACAGGTACTGGGAGAGCATGTGGAGAAAATATTTTGGCAATGCTTGAGCACTATAATGTCCCTTTGATGATGTTGATATAACTTGAAAGTTGAAATGCATCCAAATTGTTGTAACCTGGAGTTGTTTCAGGCTGCTCTAAATTATGCTGGGCTTTGGTTTCGCTCCCTAACATCCTGGGGGTTGGGGCAGAGGACACAAAGATTACTTTTAAAGTCAATCTCCTCTCCCATACTTCAGCTACCTCAAGCAAGCCCTGGCATAGTTTAAGATCTAATCTAACCTAACCTCATTTGATGACTGCATGCTAATCATAGTAAAAAGAGTTGGTTACTTCAGTCTAATTCCTATTCATCACAAGCAATACACCCACCATTACGGGTGGCATTAATTCAACACAAGAGTGAGGTTTACTGGTAGGAGTGGCGGGGAGAGGAGAGAAAACCATAATTACAGTAGAATCCAGATTTTTTCCTAGAGATACAGTGTGCAATCAATTTAAGCTGCAGCATGTTGGATACTTGCTGTAGCTGTTACTTCAAAGGATGCCACTTCTTCAGTCAACTGGAGCTCAGCCACAGTCTTATAAAACTACCCTCTGCCAGTCTTATAAAACTGACTGACTGGAGAAGTGGTGCCCGTTGAAATAAGAGCTTCAGAAAACTGTGGGTACACCTATGCAGTCCCACATAGCTGTTTGCTGCAGCTCTATATACTTCTGGATTCTTCATACACATTCCTCTTTTCAGGGGCAGGGCAGTAGAAACATATCCCTGTGAATAAGAGGTGTAACAAGCAATTTCTGCCCCCTGGATGGCAGCATTGGAAAGACAGCAGTAGTGGCTGGGCCAGCAGAGGCAGTAGCCACCGTTCTTGTGCCCCTCTCTAAATTAGCACCCAGAGTGGATGCCCCACTTGCCCACCCCTAGTTATTCAACTCCTATAAAGAATCCATGATACTACATTTTTCAGATATGTAGGGAGTCATAAAAAAAGCAAGGGTAACATTGGACCCCTGCTGACCCAAATGGGATAGCTGATAACCTACACCCAGAAAAAGACCAATCTGCTCAATGAGTACTTTACATCAGTCTTTCATCAGTCCAATGGGATCGCCCTGCCTAGCAAGACACAGGATGGCCAGAGTGAGGGCATATTTATACCCAGCATCAGTGTTGATCTAGTAAAGGATCACCTTGAGAGGCTGGACACCTTCAAGTCAGCTGGTCCTGTCAGATTACACCATAGAGTACTCAATGAGCTGGCAGGTGTCATAGCCCAACCATTGGCAAAAATATTCAAAAACTCGTGGCACTCAGATGAAGTACCTGAAGACTGGAAGAAGGCCAATGTGGTACCCATCTTCAAGAAAGGGCGAAAAGTAGATCCCGGGAATTACAGGCCAATCATGTTGCCCTCAATCCCCAGTAAGAGACTGGAGAAAATTATCAAGGAGACCTTTCTGGATAAACTGGCTGAGGTCAACATCTGGAGAGATATCCAGCAAGGGCTTATCGCGGGTAGGTCTTGCCTGCCCAATCTTATCTCCTTCTATGACCAGGTGACATATCACCTGGACAAGGGAGAAGAGATTGACATCATATATCTGGACTTTAAAGAAGCCTTCGATCTGGTGTCCCATGACCTCCTCAGGGAAAAATTGGCCAACTGTCACCTCGGCTACACCACAGTCTGATGACTGGGAAATTGGCTCCGAGGTCAGACCCACGGAGTAGTGGTCGATGGTAGCAAATCATTATAGCGCTCCATGACTAGTGGCATTCCCCAAGGTTCTGTCCTTGGACTGGTTCTCTTCAATATCTTTATCAACAAGGTGGACATTGGTGTCAGAAGCGACTGGCTAAGTTCACCGATGACACTAAACTTTGGGACATAACGTCCACATCTGAGGACAGGCTAGTGATCCAGGCTGACTTGGATAAACTTAGTAAGTGGGTGGACACAAACCTGATGATGTTCAATACCGATAAATGCAAGGTACTCCACCTCACAGAAAAAAACCTGCCCCATACTTATAGGCTCGGCAGTGCTATGCTTGCTAGCACAACTGCAGAAAGAGACTTGGGGGTCATGATTGACCACAGGATGAAAATGAGCCACCAATATGATGTCACAGCTGGTAAAGCAAACAAAACCCTGGCTTGCTTCTCAAGTAAATCTCAGAATGTCATCCTCCCACTGTACACAGCCTTGGTGAGGCCACAGCTGGAGTACTGCATCCAAATCTGGGCTCCACAATTCAAGTAGGATGTAGAGAAGCTTGAAAGAGTCCAGAGGAGCACCACGTGCATGATCAGGGGGCAAGAGAATAGGCCTTTTGAAGAGAGGCTGGGAGCCATGGGACTCTTCAGCCTGGAAAAGCGCAGGCTCAGGGGGGACCTGGTGGCTGCTTATAAGTACATAAGGAGTTTACATCAGAATCTGGGAGAACGTCTACTCACCAGAGTGCCCCAAGGAAAAATAAGGACCAGTGGTCATAAACTACTCCAAAACCATTTTAGGCTGGACATAAGAAAAAATTCTTTACTGTCCAAGCCCCCAAGACCTGGAATAGACTCCCTCCAGAAGTGGTGTAGGCACCTACTCTGGACTCATTCAAGAAATGCTTGGATGCTTATTTTGCTGGGATCCTTTGACCCTGGCTGATTTCCTGCCCCTGCGGCAGGAGGCTGGACTTGATCTTTGAGGTCCCTTCCAGCCCTAATGTCTATGAAAACTTATGAAATCTATGAAATCTACTGCCTTACCTGGCCAGACCTCTTGTACACTGAAGACTTCAGTTTCTTGGGCTGTTTATACAAAATCTTTCCAAAACACTGAAATCATGTAAAATAATGTTTCTTATGTTCAAATGTTTTATTTCTGATGTATTTTATCTTGAATTAGCTTAGCAATAATCAATAACCTTAACTCCAGTCCAAGACTGCTTGGAGGGAAAGGGTGTTGTTAGTTTTATATTCATTTTGGTACCTAATAACTATTTTACAGTGTTGAATGAGGTTTCTGAAATATTAATAATTTCCAGGTTTTGATGTTTTGAGCCAACTTTTAAAACAATATTGTAGTTCTTAATTAATTCTTCTTGTCTGAAGTGAAAATTTAGCTTTCCTTTCATAACAATCTAAGGCAGGTATTTTCAACCATTTTTAATAAGTGTATCCCCGGCAGCCAGACACGGAGTGGGGGAGGGAGGGGACAGTGTGGTACACAGCCAAACATGGAGCGGTGGTACAGGGTGGTGGATGGTGGTGACAACTGCTGCCACATGCAAGCTTCCCTCCCCCCCTTCCCCCTACAGCCAGCAGAGGGGCACCACTGCCCTTGCCCTGCCCTGGCCCTGCTCCTGGGAGGTGGCAGTGTTCTGCCCCACCAACCCGTGCATACCCCCAGGGCCTTCCCAAGTACCCCTGGGGGTATGTGTACCCCCAGTTGACAACCCCTGATCTAAGGGAATGAATCTAGAGTTATATTCTCCCCAGATAGATGATTGGTGTAAAATCTACGTACAATTTAAGCACTTAGTGTTAGACTTAAATTAGATGTGAATGGCACATACTCCTCATGTAGATCACCTGCACAGGAATATAATTTTGTTGGCATGTACAATTCTTGTCCCTGTGATAGCTGATGTTTTTCTTAACACCCCAAACAAAATTCTTTATAGAATAATAGAATACAATCATAGGCTTGTAAAACAACTCAAGCATCCTTGCTTGCAACACAGATGCAGGATGCACTATAGAATCATAGAGAAGAGCTAGAAGGGACCTCCATAGGTCATTTAATCCTGAGGCAGAATCATCCCTATCCAAACCGTCCTGTAAAAATCCGTTGTCTAACCTATTAACAAAACTACAGTCAACCCATACATGAGCCAAGACATAATATCCTAACCTGCCACAGGTAAAGCAGGGGGACCAGGATAGACAACATTCTGCTGTTGAAAAGACTATTAAAAAATAATTTAGAGATCCACACCCCTCGCTACAGAAAAGGGCAAAAACTCTGACAGTTAGTACTGATCCGACCATGAGGTAAAATTCCTTCCTGACCCCCAATATGGCAGTCAGTCTGATCATGAGGTCCAAGACCTTCTAGCCAGAAACCTCTGGGTTTAAGTCCCAGCAAGAGAGTTGCTTTTCTTTGCTGCAACTTCAAGCCATTGGTCCACATCCTATTCTCTGTAGCAAGAGAGAAAAGACATTCTTTATAGCAGCCCTGCAGGTATTTGAAGACTACCGCCATGTCCCCTCTTAAGTGCCTTTTCTACCACCTGAACATGCTTATTTCTTTTAACTTCTCCTAGTCTGACTTGCTTTCCAAAAGAGGCACTGCCCCCTCCTGTGTCTTGTACTTAATGCTTCTATTAATGCATCTGAAAACCACATTCATTATTTGTGCAGCTGCATCAAATTGCAGGCTCATTCTGAGTCTGTGATCTACCAAGACCCCCAGATCCTTCTCTGTAATGCTGTCATCCAGTCAGGTGTCACCCATTTTATATTTGCATTTTTTATTATTCTTTCTGCATGTGGCGTCTTCCATTTGTCAGTACTGAACTTCATCTGCACTTTTACCTGCACTGCTACATCCCAAATCTCTCTGAATTGGCTCCAAATCTTTTCCAAATTGACTCAGCTGAATCGAATCGGAAAAGCAATTTCATAGTTTCGTAGTTTCATAGTTGGTAGGGTCGGAAGCAACCTGAGCAGATCATCAAGTCCGACCCCCTGCCATGGCAGGAAAGAGTACTGGGGTCAAACAACCCCAGCAAGGTGCTCATCTAGCTTCCTCTTCAAGACCCCCAGGGTAAGAGCAAGCACCACTTTGCTTGGACGTTGGTTCCAGATCCTACCCAACCTGACAGTGAAGTAGCGCCTCCTGACGTCTAGTCTGAATCTACAGTCTGCCAGCTTGTGACCATTATTTCTAGTCACTCCTGGCAGTGCTCAGGGGAACAGGGACTTCCCCAATGCCTGCTGGTCCCCTCTGCCTAGTTTGTAAATGGCCACTAGATCCCCCCTCAGCCTTCTCTTGCGGAGGCTGAACAGGTTCAGGTCCTGTAGCCTCTCCTTGTAGGGCCTGCCCTCCTGCCCCCTGATCATGTGAGTGTCCCTCCTCTGGACCCTCTCCATGTTGTCCACATCCCTCTTGAAGTGCAGTGCCCAGAACTGGACACAGTACTCCAAATGTGGCCTGACCAGTGATGCATAGAGGGGGAGTATCACCTCCTTGGACCTGCTTGAGATGCATCTGTGGATGCATGACAAGGTGCGGCTGGCCTTCCTGACTGCATCCCCACACTGCCTGCCCATATTCATCTTGGAATCAATGATGATTCCAAAATTCTTTTCTGCCTCTGCACTGACGAGAAGGGAGTTCCCCAGCCTGTAGGTATGCTGCTGGTTCTTCCTCCCCAGGTGCAGTACCTTGCACTTGTCTGTGTTGAAACCCATCCTGTTCTCATCCGCCCACCCCTGTAACCTGTCTAGGTCCAATTGTAGCCTATTCTTCCCTTCTAGTGTGCCCACATCCCCCCACATCTTAGTGTCGTCTGCTAATTTGAACAGGGTGCTTTTTACCCTCTCATCCAAGTCACTGATGAAGATGTTGAACAGTGCGGGCCTGAGGACCAAGCCCTGGGAGACCCCACTGCCCACATCCCTCCAGGTCAAAAATGACCCATCCACCACCATTCTCTGGGTGTAGCCCTTCAGCCAGTTGGTGACCCATTTGACTGTGTAAGTGTCAACGCCACAGTCCCCCAGTTTTTTTAATGAGAATGGAGTGAGAGACAGCGTCAAAGGCCTTCCTGAAGTCCAGAAAGACTACATCCATGGAATGAAAGAATGAGAGAATCCTCTTAGGCTGAGTGAGATCCTTCAGTTATGGGTACTTGATTATTAGAAAGATCTGTGCTTGCTGCTGTTTGTTATTGCAGCTTCACATCTTTTTAAATTTATTTTTTAAAAGGGGGGAAAAAATATTTCTGTTTCTGATCTGGAACCAACTTCCAAGCAAAGTGGTGCTTGCTCCTACCCTGGTGGTCTTTAAGAGGAAGCTAGATTGTTGCATAAATTGCTGATTTTATCCCCTGGAGGCTAATCCAATTCACCTCTAGAAGACAGTCACACTTTCAGGCTGGGTCCAACCCTATTTTATTGCTTGCAATCAGGCCGACAGAGGAGCTTGTTACTCAGATCAGTGCCGACCCTAAACAAAGAGCGCACGTGGCTTTTATTAAGCTAGCATTTTTTTCAGTTGACGTGTTACATTTTGATTGGTCATTTCAAAACAAAACCTGAGCAACCTATAAGACATGCGTAGTGGGCTATCCTGTACCATGTGGGTGGAAACTTACAGAATGCAGGGGTTAATACTGAAACAAGGAACAAAGAAACATAGAGAAAAGTATCTATTTTCGCTACAAGATGACTGCTACCCCTGCATCTAAGGATTTTGTGAACTGGTCATTGAGGGCCATCAGATTGGTCTGACAGGACCTGCCTCTAATGAACCACGTTGCTTGCCCCTAAGCATAATGTTCCCTGCTGGTCCCTCATGGACATGCACCAAGATAATTCTCTCAAAAAGCTTACCCAGGATTGAGGTAAGACTAACTGGTCTATAGTTTCCTGGGTCCTCCTTCCTCCCTGTTTTGAAGATGGGAACCACATTGGCCCTTTTTCAGTCCTCTGGCACCACACCAGAGCACCACGAGTGCTCATAAAGCTGTGCCAGGGGTCCCACAATGGTCTCTGCTAATTCCCTCAGCACTCTGGGGTGGAGATCATCAGGACCAGCTGATTTAAATACGTTTGGTCCCTTCAGAAGTTTCCTGACTAGATCATCACTGACCCTAGGCCTGGGTGCACCTCCCCTGGAGCCTGCAGGGGTCCCAGTAGGGGGGCTGATCCAGTCCCTGCTCAGGAAAATGGAGGCAAAGAAATTGTTAAATTTGTATCTCTGAATTTAATCGTCCAAATCCAAACTGGCCGAATCTGAATCCAAATCAAATAGTTGTCTATTTGCACAGGCCTAGTCCAGGAGGACAGTGGCTTTCCCATTTCTTTATGGCAGTCTTTCAAATATTTAAAAGTTGTTATAGTGTCCCTCATTAATTTCCTTTTCTCCAAATTTAGCATACAAATTCTCTCAACTTTTTCTTCTACAGCTTGCATTCCAGTCTCTTTATCAACTTTGTCACTCACCTCTGGATCCTCTCCA
>NW_017729026.1:41915695-41916073 GCF_001723915.1 Gavialis gangeticus | reverse complement strand
TTTTAAAACCTTTTTTAAAATGTAGTGCTGGAAACTGGAAACAATACCAGCTGATGCCTAACCAGTACTGAACAGAGGAGTACTGTTACCTCCAAGGTCTTACATACCATGCTTCTCTTAAAGGACCCCAAAATTGAATTTATTTTGCAAGGGAATTACACTAGTGACATCACACTGCCAATTTTGGCTAAGTATAGACAGTCAAAAAGCCAGAGGCTGAATCAATTCCTCACTTTTGATTCCAGAAATGCAGCCACATGCCTGCAGTAGCTCAGGTTAGAAGCTGGGAGGTGCTAGAACAAGCCTCCCTGCTCACTTGGAGCAGACAGCTTGGGCCAAGGCTAGCCCACCCACCCGGCAAGGTGTAAAGTTGTGGGG
>NW_017729026.1:41895125-41910695 GCF_001723915.1 Gavialis gangeticus | reverse complement strand
TAGCCCTTCAGCCAGTTGGTGACCCATTTGACTGTGTAAGTGTCAACGCCACAGTCCCCCAGTTTTTTTAATGAGAATGGAGTGAGAGACAGCGTCAAAGGCCTTCCTGAAGTCCAGAAAGACTACATCCATGGAATGAAAGAATGAGAGAATCCTCTTAGGCTGAGTGAGATCCTTCAGTTATGGGTACTTGATTATTAGAAAGATCTGTGCTTGCTGCTGTTTGTTATTGCAGCTTCACATCTTTTTAAATTTATTTTTTAAAAGGGGGGAAAAAATATTTCTGTTTCTGATCTGGAACCAACTTCCAAGCAAAGTGGTGCTTGCTCCTACCCTGGTGGTCTTTAAGAGGAAGCTAGATTGTTGCATAAATTGCTGATTTTATCCCCTGGAGGCTAATCCAATTCACCTCTAGAAGACAGTCACACTTTCAGGCTGGGTCCAACCCTATTTTATTGCTTGCAATCAGGCCGACAGAGGAGCTTGTTACTCAGATCAGTGCCGACCCTAAACAAAGAGCGCACGTGGCTTTTATTAAGCTAGCATTTTTTTCAGTTGACGTGTTACATTTTGATTGGTCATTTCAAAACAAAACCTGAGCAACCTATAAGACATGCGTAGTGGGCTATCCTGTACCATGTGGGTGGAAACTTACAGAATGCAGGGGTTAATACTGAAACAAGGAACAAAGAAACATAGAGAAAAGTATCTATTTTCGCTACAATATGGCTGCTACCCCTGCATCTAAGGATTTTGTGAACTGGTCATTGAGGGCCATCAGATTGGTCTGACAGGACCTGCCTCTAATGAACCACGTTGCTTGCCCCTAAGCATAATGTTCCCTGCTGGTCCCTCATGGACATGCACCAAGATAATTCTCTCAAAAAGCTTACCCAGGATTGAGGTAAGACTAACTGGTCTATAGTTTCCTGGGTCCTCCTTCCTCCCTGTTTTGAAGATGGGAACCACATTGGCCCTTTTTCAGTCCTCTGGCACCACACCAGAGCACCACGAGTGCTCATAAAGCTGTGCCAGGGGTCCCACAATGGTCTCTGCTAATTCCCTCAGCACTCTGGGGTGGAGATCATCAGGACCAGCTGATTTAAATACGTTTGGTCCCTTCAGAAGTTTCCTGACTAGATCATCACTGACCCTAGGCCTGGGTGCACCTCCCCTGGAGCCTGCAGGGGTCCCAGTAGGGGGGCTGATCCAGTCCCTGCTCAGGAAAATGGAGGCAAAGAAATTGTTAAATTTGTATCTCTGAATTTAATCGTCCAAATCCAAACTGGCCGAATCTGAATCCAAATCAAATAGTTGTCTATTTGCACAGGCCTAGTCCAGGAGGACAGTGGCTTTCCCATTTCTTTATGGCAGTCTTTCAAATATTTAAAAGTTGTTATAGTGTCCCTCATTAATTTCCTTTTCTCCAAATTTAGCATACAAATTCTCTCAACTTTTTCTTCTACAGCTTGCATTCCAGTCTCTTTATCAACTTTGTCACTCACCTCTGGATCCTCTCCAGTTTTTTAAAACCTTTTTTAAAATGTAGTGCTGGAAACTGGAAACAATACCAGCTGATGCCTAACCAGTACTGAACAGAGGAGTACTGTTACCTCCAAGGTCTTACATACCATGCTTCTCTTAAAGGACCCCAAAATTGAATTTATTTTGCAAGGGAATTACACTAGTGACATCACACTGCCAATTTTGGCTAAGTATAGACAGTCAAAAAGCCAGAGGCTGAATCAATTCCTCACTTTTGATTCCAGAAATGCAGCCACATGCCTGCAGTAGCTCAGGTTAGAAGCTGGGAGGTGCTAGAACAAGCCTCCCTGCTCACTTGGAGCAGACAGCTTGGGCCAAGGCTAGCCCACCCACCCGGCAAGGTGTAAAGTTGTGGGGAGGTATAAAGCATTCTGGGATACTGGGAGACTGTGAGTTTACTTGATTCTAGAGAGGATCTGGGACAGAAGTTCAATAATCCGATTTAACCTATATCAGTTAAATCTGATACGACATCCATCCAGCTTTATCTTAAACTGGTTTTGGCCATTTTGAGAACAGTTTGCATGCACTGACCTTCTGTTGTGTTATAGATTTGAACTGGTTTCTGATTGCTTATCTTGGTTTATGTATCATTTCTGTCCCTAGCCTTTGTGATCCACCATAACCCCCAGATCCTTCTCAACAGGGATATTGCTTAATTATTCCCAATTCTGTATTTGTACATGTGTTTTTACTTCCCTGATGCCCCTGACACATTACACTTAAGACTTAATAAACTGGTTAATCACATCTTAAGTAGTAACCTAGTGACATTCATTCATTAATGGTGTGATAAGTGACAAAGTTATTACACAAAACATGTGTACTAACTTTGTGGCTGGTTCCTATCACACATTTAATTGAACACGTGGTCAGTCCTTCCAGACTTGTAGACCAGGAGCACTGGTCAACTGATTGGGGCTCCCAGTTCGGGGAGCACAATGAGCTCCCCCAGCTGGAAGCCTCGATCAGCTAGCACAGTTCCCAGCCACAGGAGTGTGTGTTGTGCCCCCATGCCTGAAAGCTCTGATCACTGACACCATACAACACCACAGATGGTAACACCATGCAGTGCCATGGCTGAAAGCCCCATCAACTGACTGGCGTTTTCAGCCATGGGAGTGCATGGTGCACCCCTTGGGGCTGGGAGCTCTGTGGTTGGCAGGACTCCCAACCACAGAAGTGAAGATTGGCAGTGCAGGAGGACCTGGGATCATGCCATGCATGAATTCCATGGCAGAAAGTGTGACTGCTGGGATTGCACATCAGATCCCAGCATGCTTTGTTTTTAATGTCTGTCACTGGCTGAAGTAATAGTGCCTTACATTTGTCTTTGCTGAATTTCATTTGTTATCTGTAACCTAATTCTTTAATTTATCACGGTTTTTTAATTTTAATTCTATCCTCCCATGTACTTGCAAGCCCTCCCAGTTTTTTTTATTAGCATGACTCGCAGCTTTCTAATAAAAATAACTTTCCAGCCATTGTAGATCTAGCTTGAGAAAGCATATGCTGTAAAGATTCAGATCCAGTTCATAATTTCTAGTTGGCAATGTGAGCCAAAGCACCCGATGGTAATATGAGAAGCCTCTTGGCAATATGGGACAATGTGAGAAGCCTCTCGCCTTAACTAAAGGAAAAAAATTACTCTTTCTGGTAAAGCAAAGTCCTATTCACATTTCCTTGATCCGGATGGGTTGCTGCACCCCTTGTGAAGACGTTTTCATCATGGCCTACTCTACTAGTTCTGTCTGGACAGAGTTCCTTAAATTCTAGTTAAGGCTCTATAAGAGTCCTGCCATTCCCCAACATGCACCACCTACTTTTGAGTCTCTTTTGAATGGCTACAAGTCCACAAGTCCAAATTAAGGCCTTGATTATATGAGTTAAACAAAGAATATAGAAGGTTTTTTTTTTGCATACAAAATTACACAGCACTTCCCATAAGCAGGCTTGTAAGACATGAAAAATAAACAAAAACTATAAATTAGAGGATGTGATGCTCAGGCTTGCTAAAAGTCTCCCCCAGTAATATATTATTTCTATTCTGTATAACCTTTTGGAATATTTGCATAATGGATAATTTAAATGTTTCTTCCTTCCATCCCTTTTTTTAACTGATAGCTGGCAAATTTTATAAATCCTGTAATATTCTGCTCCATAATTAGTTTGGAAGCTTGTAATTGTTCAAATATAAGCCAGAAGATAAAGGCTGCCAAACCACTTGAGCAGAAAAGTTGTATTAATGACTTTGTATTATTGCCTTATTTATTGCTGATTTATTTAATCTGTTTAGATCAAATAGGGAATCTCAAACAAAACAAACAGCAGTTTTGAGTTTTGGGGGTTTTGTTTTGTTGTTTTGGTTTTCTTTTCTTTTTTAAATCACAACTAGGAAATGGATGAACTGAAAACCCAGACAAAAGAGCTTTTATAATTGAAAGTGTGCTTCAACAGTTTGGAAGGTCAGTAATGATGCAGTGAAAAATATGCTGTGGGAGATTATCACATGTTGTAGCAAAAGCTAAAATTATTCCAAATTTGGTTAAAACCAAAAAGATTTCAGTTGTGTTCCTGTCCTGTGAACTCACGTAGCACCAAAGGAAAATTGCAAATGGAAAATGTCCTGACTTCAGCTTTAATAACTACATTATATTGCACTATGGCTAGTATATCATTAATGTGCACTATTTGTTCCTTGGTTTGAGGGGAATAAGGATAGGGGAGGTGAATAAGGAAGCTTCACATTGTAGGCAAAAAGGGGAAAAAACATACTAAAGAAAAAGTCATGCATATATTTGCCAGCAACTTGGTTTACTGGTCTTAGAATGCAGTCTCCTTTTAAATGCAATATAGAAAATGTTCAGAATGATCAGATTTTGTTAATTTTCTCTATGCATTATCAGTATAATGCTGCCATTCAAGTTTATATTATTCCTTTTATAGAAGATGTTTTTACAGTAGGTGTAAATGGAAGATAGTTTAAAACTATGATATGGGAAGCAGTTTGCCTGACTGCCGTTATCTTGTCCCAGAGGACTCATGGGAGTGTGGGGTTTGTAAGCTCAATCCAAATGCATTTATTAAAAGTACTTTTTACTAGCATTAGAGTAAAAATACTTGATTGTATAACAAGTATTACAGTTTTCTTATGCTTTTTTATTACTTCTGATATGAGGTCTTCTGGACCAGCCAATTGCTAGAACATGTATGTAAGCATGAAAACATTCATTGTTGTGGGAGTCACCTTGTGCTTAAATTTAAGCATGTGCTTAATTTCTTTAAAGCATTAGGGTTTTTACAGGTAGAGACTTAAATTAAAGGTTTGGTTTCAACCTTTCAATAGGATTTTGAAGACTAAAGACCCTGTCTTTTCTGCACACCATGAAAATCAGACTCTCTCTGGCCATGTACGGACATGCAAAAAGCCAAGGAGAAATTGATCTAATTTATGTGCTTTTCGCTATGTCGTCTAATTAGTTTGGGAGTGAACAGTATACACATTCACCTTTTGTGGGAAAATAGGAGGGGGAAGGGCATGCAGGCAGCCTACAGTGGCCAAAGCCAGCAGACCAGGGGTGCTCCTGTAGTCCTCTCAGCATGCCCTGCAGGCTCCCTGAGCTGCCAGAGAATACCTTGTGTGCCAAGCACCCAGAACACCCCTGATTGGCTTCCATGAATGAACAAGCATGCCCCCAAGCCCACGCCACATCACTGCAGACTCTCCCTCATGCCCCACCCTGAGGCTTCTAGAAGACCCCCAGAGCAAATGCCCTCACTCATAAATTTCACATGTTCCCGTGTCCTGCTCTACCTGCACCCTGTCATGGTGACCCACCATCTGCACTCAAGCATGCAGACCCAGAAGCTTCAGCATATACTGCTTGTTACCCTATGCAACTCTCAGAAGGGGCTGTGGAACATCATATATGCCAGTCTGGACATGGTGCAGCAGCTGGTTATCATGGGATGCAGCTTCCAGCCGCCAACTGTTTCAAGCATGGCATTTATTACACCCTGCACCCACCAAGCATCCTGGACTGAGCCAGTGACTTCCACCCAGGATGGCCATGGATGCTGGGGTGTTCTGGCGCCACCTCCAAACTGTTGAGAAGTGATTCTGGGCCCATGCCACCAGCAGCAACTGGTGGGAGCAGATTGTCCTGAACACCTGGGACAGCAAGTAATAGGTCCAGAGCTTCTGCATGTGCCAGGACACCTTCATGGATATTGTCACCCAGATGGCCTACCCACATTATATACTAGGAGGTCAGTCACACCATTGCCATAATGATGCTAGCCACCCCTAGCAGTCTCCACTACATCATCAACCAGTTTGACATGGGTGAGTTCATGGCCAGAGAAGCTGTATGAGAAGTGTGCCTGGTCATCCAAAACATCCTGACCAGCTGCTTCAACTGCTTTGTCAACCTGAAGGAGCTGGTCACTGGCTTCCACCACATGGGCTTCCCCAACTGTATGGGGGCCATGGACAGTACCCACATTCCCATCCTTTTCCTGTCTCAGGGGGCCCCACCTGGGTGTTCAACAACTGCAAGGACTACTTCAGGGCACTGTCAACCACAAGGGCCACTTCACCCACATCTTTACTGGCTAGGCAGGCGGCACCCACAATGTCTGCATCTTCTGCAAAACCTTGCTCCCTGAGATGATGGAGAGTGGGCATTACACCCCTGGAGTCCCCAGTTTCATCATTGGTGCTATTGTCGTCCTTCCTCTAATCATCAGAGACCCAGCTTACCCACTTCAGCCCTGGGTCATGAAGCCCTGTGTGGTACAGCTGGACCACCAAAAGAAGTACTTCAACCATGTCCTGATCAAGTGCTGCATGTCTGTAGAGTGCACCTTTGGACACCTCAGGGAGCACTGGCAGGCTCTCAGAAACATCCTTTGATGTGAAGGAAGAGAACCTGATATGCCTCATTATTGCCACATGCATCCTCCACAACATCTGCAAAATAGCAGGGAGGTCTTCTAAAAAGCCTGGACAGAGTAGGCATGGCACCTGCTTGGCAGGTAAATGAGCTGGAGCAGCTGAGCTCCAATGCCAGCTACAGTCCCAGTTCCAGCCTGGCCCAGAGGGCTGCTGGGCTGTGCTCTCCCCCCAGTTCTGAGTGCAACTGCACCCCACTGGGACTATCCTGGAACTGCTTGAAGGGCCTGCATACACAGGGCAACCACCAGGGTTGGGAAGATGTGGATTGGCTTGGGCAGGGTGGTGGTGTCATGGATGACCCTGGCCTTGGGGCCCAGGCACTCCGGGTTCAGCTCCTCTTGCTCACCAATGCCCCCTGGACCAGACCCCACCAGGGCATTTTCTGCTTTCTCAGACTATCTGTCACTAGCTCCCTCACACGAACTCCCTCAAGCCCCTCTTCTTGTATCTTGCTAGCCTGTGTGTAGGCAGCCCCTCAGCCTCAAGATGTCCCCCTTCCACATCTGGAGTCTCTGCTTATGCCACTCCCACAGTTTCTGGTGCAAGGAATCAGCTGTGGGTGCCCGGTACTCATAGGCAGTAACCAACCAAGGCCTCTAGCATTTCCTCCTTGCTTCTTTGATGCTTTCTATAGACACCTCTCATGCACTCTACAGCTGTGCACCCCTGTCCTTGAGCTGGCATCACATCCACTGTGCGCTGTCCTTCCTTGCAAATGTTGTGTTTCTGCAGTTGCAACTTTTGCCAATAAAATGAAGTATAAGAACAGTCCTAGGACCCTCCGAGCACTTACCTGGGAACTCGGATGGAGACAGCAAGGTAGCTATGGTAAATCCTTTCTCTGGGCTAGGGCTGGGAGCCACATCACTACTCTCCAACCGGCACACTGGAGGCTGGAATGGACAGCAGGCCTTGCAGTGGTTCTGGGATAGGTTGCTGGGGAGGGAGGGGCTGTGTCCCTCTCCGGACCTGTGTTAGGCACCTGCTCCACTCCCTTAGAGGACCCTGGGACTCAGGGTCCCATGAGGACTTGGACCACAGGCAGAGACTGGCCACTCTGGGGAATGCAGACAGAGCTCTCACACTGGCCCCTTCCCTCCCATCCTTCCCCGCAGAAACTCTACCCCCAAAAACTGCTCTGTAACAATTTGGTTAACATGGTCCCTGCAGAGGGCAGACATCCCATCTCTTTAGGTAACCAGAGTTGGATACATTCCTGAGGGAGGGGGAAACCTGCTCCCTCTGCCTATGTGACTGGCATCACATACCTGGGTGAGGGGCTTAGGCTCCCTATTGTTCTAAGCAATGCCAGTCTACCCGGCAACCAGTGATGCATTTCAAATTGGTTGGCTGGCAGCCAACAGGTGCTGGCCTTCATTGGACCAGGTAAATGAGGTCATGAGGTCATGAGGTCTATATAAGTTGAGGACTGCCCAGGAGGAGGGGCAGTAGCCATGATGAGAAATCTCAGAGAGAGAAGAGCTGGACCATCTAAAACTTGCTCTCTCTCTTGAAACTCATGCCTTGAACTCTTGAACTGCATGCCTCCAGAAGGAATTCCAGCTGCCTCTGGATGATACTCATGAGTAAGCTACCTGAGCTCTAACTCAATATATAGTTTTCAGTAACTCAGATGCGTGATCAAAGTCTACCCAGCTACCCTGTTTGCTCTATGGGATTTCTCTGATATTGCTCTACCCTGTACCCTACCTACTCCTACTCCAAACCTACTCCTTGTAACCAATAAAGTTCTCCTTTGTACCTAGCATAGGAGACTTATTGGGAGTGGGTCTAGATTATGCCTTGGGATCCCTTTGGTTCAGCTGACTAAGGGAGACCACTATTTGTGCTTCAGACTGATGTGGCACTCTACATTAAGGAGGAATACACATCCTCATCAGGTAGCACAGAGTCAGAGGAGGGGCACTCTGAAGTGCTATGAGTTAGAATACAAGGCAGTCGAGGGAAAAGAGACTTAATGGTGGGGGTCTACTACAGACCACCCAACCAAGGGGAAGAGCTAGACCAGGAATTCTTAAGTCAGCTCACGGAGGTAGTTAGGTCAAAGGACGTGGTCATCATGGGTGACCTGAACTTTCCAGACATCTGCTAGGAAGAGCAGTCAGCCAGGTCTGACCACTCGCATAAGGTTCCTAGCCCATATGCAGGACCTCCATCTAACCCAGGACGTGCACAGCCCCAAAAGGAAAGAAGGTATAAAAGAACAGCGTGCCCAGCACACAGATACAAAGCCCCAAAAGAAGGTACGAGGTAACGTGGGGCCCTGCAAGACACGCTAGGAAATTTGGTCATCACACCAGATGACAAAGCTAACCTATTTAACGACTTCTTTGCCTCCATTTTCTTCTTTACCCTGCTCCATGTGGCTGTGATGGGGACCCAGGCACAAAATGAAATTTGAAACCCTTGGAGGGAAAGGGAGAGAGGCAAGTGGGTGGGCCATGCCCACAGCTAATGGTCAGGTAGTGGTATGATGATGCCCCATAAGCCCAAAGCCCTCTGTGCAAGCCTGTCTTAAGAAGGTGGTTACCTAGACCTACCTGCTGGCCTTTCTTTTGTGCCTCTCAACCTCTGGGGGACTTGTGGCCACTACAGGCCATCCTCATGGTCACAGCCTTCTTTCAGGCCATCATGATGGAGGAGCCAAGAAGCTGGGGGGCCTGGTGCAGGCATAGAGGGGCAAGTGGTGGGGGGGGGCGGTGATGAATCATCTTGCCCTGACTGCTCAAAGAGCCCCAGGGCATTAATTGCTTGAAAGGTTTCTATCTTTCAGAACTGGACAGACCAGTCACCCCTCCCCTTCTCTCCCTCCCTTCTTGAATCACAGTTAAGGCATCAGCTCCTGCCCCCCTAGGCCTCAAAGAGGGAGAAAGGGGCAGGTTAGCAGCCCATCTCCCATTCTGTAGGAACAAAAATCTGCCCTATTTACACCTTCCTGCCCTATCTCTCAGGACCATGCTTAGCTACTGGAAGATGAGCCTCCTCCCAGATGCCCAGAGCATTGGCATTGAAACAACATCCCCTCCCCCTTGCACTCATGGAAAGGCACCAAAACAGTTTATTAATCTATGCAGGCAAAATGTAAAAAATACATACAAGTGCCAGTACTTGGCACCCTGCCCCAGTTAACAGCACCATGGGGTTAGATGGCAGGGAGAACACCAAAGTCAGGGACAGGAGATAACACACTGCTATCTATGAGAACCACTGGAGTTGCAGTACAGAAGCAACCAGAAAAAATCCCTTTGGCCAAATAACCCCTCTCCCTGCCTCCCATTCTACCTTCTTTTCTGCTATGGCAGGGGGTCAGACTAGATGATCTACTCAGGTCCCTTCCGACCCTAGAAACTATGAAACTATGAAAGCCGTACCATCCTGGGCAGCATAGCATCCTCAATGGGTGTATGAGTCTTCACCAGAATTGGGGATATGACCTGCCATGAGTGCTGTGCATTGTGCTGCTGTAGTGGTAGTTGGGAGGGCTGGGCAACATTCTGTGAATCTTGGAGCATGACAGCAAGCAGGTGTTGGAAGAGTGGGAATGGAAAACAGCTGTGTCAGGAATTATATCCTAGGGCTTGCGTGTTTGCTGTGTTCCATGGGTTTGAGGACTGGGGGGGGGGGGTTGCTCCCACAAGGTGGAGGGCACAGGCTCAGGCCCAGGTCCTGGGTCTTAACTTCCATGGTGTTGGAGCTTTCCCCCTGCTCCTGCATGTCATTCTACCTGCTCTCAACAATGTCCAAAAAGATTTCAAGGAAGCTCATGTCTAGCTGCAAATGCAACTCTACTCCCAGATCCTGCTGGTGCCATAGGTATGTGGGGTAGTGATGACCCTGTCTGTGGTGAGGAAATGGGATACCTCCTTGTAGAAGAGCATGCACTGCATCCTAGCCCCAGACTTTTTGTTGGTGTCATACACACGCTTGTACTAGATCTTCATCCGTTTCATCCCAGCCCAGCACTATACCCAGCCCTTGTGGCCCTGCATGTGTATCAGTTGGGCAATGTGCTTGAACCTGTCCCTGTTGCAGTGCTTTTTGCAGAACTGGTCCTAGGTCTCGTGCTCACCTGAGATGGTGACAAGATCCCTCATCTCCCCATAGTCCCAGTTCTGTGATCAGGGTTGGGTAGTGAAGGAGAACAGGACAGGGTCTCCCACAGGCCGCAGTGATGCCCATGGGGTCTTGGCATCTGTGGGTGGGTGAGGGTCAGACTGTGAGGGGGTGGATGGATGGAAGGAATAGTGGTTGTGCATAGGTGCTGATCACAGTGCATGGCCCTCCCTCTCACTGCCGCTGGGTGCAACCCTTGCTCCAGAGTGACCAGGACTCCACTAGCCAAGCCACTCCTACAATTTGGAACTTTCCAGAAGCTTCCAAAAGACACCCTGTGATGCTGGCAATGCCCCAAACCTTGCCCTGGAAATTTCTAGTGTCCTTTACCTGCAACACTGAGGCAACTGGCCATTCCCTACCTGCTCCTAAAATTTCTAGGGATGTCTGCTTGCTTGCCCAGTTTGGATGCTCAGTGACCCCCCTTCCCCAGCCCAAGTACCCTAGGATCTATAGCTGCAGGCCAAAACCCTTGCAGCACTCCAGGTACACATGGCTTGGGTACCTGTCAGCAGTGGCTGAGCCTCAGAGGTCACACAGTCATCTCTGTGGAGGCCCAGTCCTGATGTTTGTGGCAGGCATGCTGGTAGCAGCCTGCCTTGCTGGCTCAAAAGGGCTTTTCCACCAATCAGGAGGTGTTTAGGGAGAGGCTGCTCTGCCCCTGCCTGGGGTAAGGTGAAGAGCCTGGACCTGGGTGAGGACTATACTCCCCCTCACCGTGATTCATCCTCTTGCAATCCAGGGGCAGAGACTACAGAAGGTATAAAAGAATAGTGTGCCTGGCATACAGACACACTGTGTCAAGGGACAGAGAAGAGAGCAGGCAGAAGACAAAGAGCTGGGGAAAGCTGACCAGCAGGGCGAATGCAGTTGCCCCCAGAAGAGCCCAAAGACTCCTTCCCATTGCTGGATGGGGAGTGGTGAGCAGCTGTGTTCCAGCCCCGCCACTGAGGAGCGAGGAGCAGGGCACAGCCTGGTGCATGGGGTGGGACTCTGGGAGCCATTTGAGGTCGCTCGGATCTCCAGCTCATTGGTGCATGGGCAGTGCATGAGATGGACCCCGGGATCCATGAGGTGGCTCGGGTCTCCAGCCCTGGCATGCATCCAGGGTGGAGCAGTGCAGGCAACAGAGCAGTCCAGGTGGGACCAGGACCCTGGAGCCATATGAGGCGGCTCGGGTCTCCCACCCCTGGCATGAGGCCAGAGAGACTCGGTGCAGGTAGCACTGCACGGTGGACCCAGGAGCAAACCCGGGCCCTCGGAGCCACATGGGGTGGCTCAGGTCTACAGCCCCCAGCAGGAGGCCAGGCATTTAAAGTGGAAGCCTTGCACGGAGGGCCCCAGTTGGAAACAAGACCCCAGAACCCTGTAAGGCAGCTTGGGTCCCCAACTCCATGCAGAAAAGTAAAGCCCTCATTGCATACCATGGTGCACAGGGCTACCAACAGGTGGCAGGACCAGAAGAAGCCAGAGACAGCTGGAGCCATAGCAAGAAATGTGGCAACTCACCAGGAGAGAGAGAGAAGGACCCTCCAGCACAACTCTAGAGTCATGAGTTACTGGGGAAAGGACTCCCACAGGGGTGGGGGAATGCAACTGGGCCAGTGAGTCTGACCATTGCAGAGGGACAGGGCTCCCTGAGTTTGGAGTTTTAGGTTACTGAGAAATATTTTGGCTGGGCTGGGGGGAAAGACTAGAGGGCACTGGGGGAGCTTCTCCCTCCACCTCACAGCCATGGGAATGCAGCCAAGGCTCCAGAGCAGCCTGGGTCTTGGTGTACCTGTAAAGTTAACTTGAGTTTAAGGGTTGCTGCACCTTATATTTTGTATGTCTATAGTTATGTAGCTGTGAGTTGATAGAGTTTAAGATTGTGTCATTTATATTAAAGTATTAGTTTAATCTTATAGGGCTGAGCATTTATTTAAAATGAAGGTGTAGGAGTGTATGTTAGTATATGAGTATTCAATGTTTATGTGAATTTAGATTTAAATGGAGTTCAACATTGTATGCTATATTTTGCGTATCTTTATATTTGTAAATTTATAATATGTTAGAAGTTAGAGTGTTTAATTGCAGCAGACTTACCTTTCAGAGCTTAGGTTGAGTCCCAGGCTTGGGATTCTGCTGTTTTGATTGGTGGAGCCCCATTATCTCTTGCCAAAACTTTCTACGCAAAATTTCATTGAAGCTGGGGAGGAAGGGTGGTTTGTTTGTTTCTTTCAAGAAGTATTCTGGGCTTGGCAACATTTAATTCTGAAGTCTGAAAATTATAGGCACAAATGTCTCTGGTACCCAGTTCAACAAAGCACATACTTAAATCACGCTGCTTTTAATGCTTATATACATTGCTGAATCAGAGCAGTGTGATGGATTAGACCTGGATTAGATGAATTAGATAATTCTGCATGCAGATGTGCACACATGCATGTTTTATGGTGTTTTACTACCACTTCTTACTTTTGCTGGAAATGGGATAACCTTGGCAGGTTTGGAAAATAAATATTCTCAGGAGGAATTCTGATTATGAAGGGGAATATAGCAGTAACAGTTTATTGTAACAGTCTCATACTTAAGCTTTCATAATTACGCAATAGAAGATAAAAGAAGAATATAAAAGTATTAGTCTTTGTAAACAAAGGCTTTGTAAACAAAGGTACCTGTATCTTTAAAGAAGTCCTGTTTGAAAATGGAGTGTCTACTCACATCAGGAAAAATGAAGAACCAGTACAAATTGAAGGACTTGGCACAATATCAATCCAAATGCAGAATCTTGTCAATTTTCCCTTAAAAGTTTATTTTAATATTGTTTGTCAAATATTTCAACATTTTTGTTGTTCATAATAGACGCACCTTATTTTTCTAAATTTTATAAACAAAACAGATCCCGTAGATTCTTCATAATGCTAACATCTATTTCCTGGAAGTAATTTTCTTTCCTACAAGGGAATATCATAATATCAAAGTCTAACATACTTCACTTTGGTCACTTCTGGTACATAGCCTTTGTTCAATGTTTATTGTTTTAGGAGAAATATTCGCCTGTTTGAAATATCTATTACTATTATTATTTTTAAAAATACTGTGCTTAGAATTCAGTGGTTCTCAAACATTTTAGACTCAAGGCACCTCTCTATTACTTTCATAAATTGAACAACACCTCATATCAAAAACTAACATATTTATTATAGTGCCTACCTACTTGCAGAGGGGCCAGCTAATGGGGGAAAGGAAATGGCCAAGCAGGGACTGAGCCTCAGTCTATGCTTATTTGCCTATCTCCTCATACCAGGCTTATCTCCTCACACCTCATGGCATGCCTCAAAAGGTCTCACAACACTCCTAGGTGGCCTGAAACTCTGGTTCAGAATTACTAACTTAGATATAGTTTGACATTGTCACTTACATGAAACGGAGAGGCAAATATAGACTATACTACACATGATCCACCGCATGAACAGAAAAATGTTTCAGAAGAGCATATGTTTCAGATGACAGTGATGAATTAATGTAAGATTATTAGATAAATCTATGAGTTTTTGTTTGTTTTTTTAAAATCAGATAGTTATAAAGCAGGGGTGGGCAAAATGCAGCCCCCGGGCTGGATGCAGCCTGCCAGGCCATTCTGTCCGGCCCACAGGGCCCCTAAAAAATTTAGAAAATTAATGTTTATCTGCCCCTGGCTGCCTGTCATGTGGCCCTCGATGGCTTGCCAAAACTCAGTAAGTGGCCCTCCACCCAAAATAATTGCCAACCCCTGTTGTAAAGGAACTTAAGGGTTATGAAATCCACCCCCTTCCATGAAGGTGGGATCCACTGTTCCTAATTACTCTGTGAAACCTTCTAAAGGACATTCCACAACTTCCTAGGACCTAGGAAATAGGCTTAGTCAATATTTCTGACAATACATAGTAACAAAAAAAATATTAAGAAATAGTAATTGTCTTTAATAATTTCATAATATAAATAATAATCCAAATAAGTAATAAGGACCTGTCCATCATTAGTTTCAGTGCTTGAGAGGCAGAGGCAGAGCCTCACTGCAAAGAAAGCAAAGGTTTTAACTATTATTTTTAGAAGTTGACCATTGGCATTCACCTCATCTCTTGGGAAAGGTAACTTCATTACTTTTGAGCAGCATGGATCACTACTGGCAGCAAAAAGAGACTTAGGATGGGTAAGGTCCACACAGATTTTTGCAACAAACGCAATGGTAAAGATGTGTTTTACACAGGCAGATTCCTTTGCCAAAGCAGAATCCAGCACATGGGATTTCATAAAGACATAGGGAGTGAGATGCTTTACTGCACATTAGACTAATCTAATGCATAGTAAAGTGTCACCATCTACACATGCATAGCAATTACTGAGCAGTATACTAGTCTAATGTGCCATTTTCTAGTACCTATATCTCAGATACAGGTACTAGAAAAACAACGTAGTAACTAATGTACCGTACCTCATGTATAGATGCATGTATAGATGCTGATCAGAAGAAAATTGCTCCTGGTCAGCCTAGGTAGCAGAGGGTCAAAGGGTGGTAGGGACAGCTGTCCCAGCTTGGTGGGACACTGCCTACCAGCCATATTCTAGTCAGAACCCATCCTGATCTTCACATGGTTTGGAGAGCTGCTCTGGATGCCAGGCAACTACCTTCCAGCCACATGGAGATTGTTGCTGTCCCATCTGCTGGGTAGCTGCCTCCCAGCCATGTGGGCTAAGGATGGACATTACACATAAACTGGTTTAAGTGATCAGAAATTGGTTTAAATCTGTTACGGGCTAGCTGGCAGTGACCTAGCCGGGGGGGTTTGAAAGGGCAAAAGATGATTGGAGGACTTGGGATTCCCTTTCCTCACCAGTCAGGCCCCAGAGACTCACCCTCCGTGTCCCCTGATTGGCCCCTTGGGTCACCTGGAGGGGGATAAAAGGGGCAG
>NW_017729026.1:41894241-41894795 GCF_001723915.1 Gavialis gangeticus | reverse complement strand
GGACTTGGGATTCCCTTTCCTCACCAGTCAGGCCCCAGAGACTCACCCTCCGTGTCCCTTGATTGGCCCCTTGGGTCACCTGGAGGGGGATAAAAGAAGCAGTGCAGCTGACTCAGGAGAGACCAGTGAGGGACCACAAGGAAGGAGCTTCAAAGAGCTGGCAAGAGCCTAGCCAGCGGGGCAGGAGCAGTGTCCCAGAAGAGCCTGAAGGAGCAGGACCTGCAGGCAGCAGTTGGACCCTCAGCAGCGCGTTGTGCGGCTGGCAGGAGAGGCTCCCCCTGCTCCAGAAAGGGTCTAAGCAGTGACCTGAGAGGTTCCCAGCTCTGCTTCCAGCTCCTCCAATCAGAGGCCAGGCAGCTCGATTCGAGGCTGAGGCTCCAGGAAGATCAAGACCCCTAGCAGGTTGGTACAGTGCCACTACTGGTGGCTGTGTGGCAGCATTTCTGCCTACCATGTGGGAGATCTGAGTTTAAGTCCCAGCTGGGGAGATTTGGGGTGAGTGAGCTAACAAGAAACAAATCTTGCAGTGGAAAGGGGCCATTGTGTTTTCTCCC
>NW_017729026.1:41890262-41893296 GCF_001723915.1 Gavialis gangeticus | reverse complement strand
AGTTCTTCCTAATATCCAACCTAAACCTCCCTTGCTGCAACTGGAAACCAGTGCTCCTTGTTCAGTCAACTGTCACCACTGGGAACAGTCTAGTGCCGTACTCTCTGGAACCACCTTTCAGGTAGCTAAAGACTGCTATCAAATCCCCTCTCAGTCTTCTGAGATGTTCCCAGGAGTTCCAAAACACAGAACATGTTACTATTAAGGTCATTGTTACCAGAAGTACTTCTAACACTGAAAAGCTCTAGAGTTGCTGGTGGAGTCTTACATTTTGCTTTTTTAAGTGGATATACCTATCCACTGCCATTCAGGCTGCAGAAGGCACCTGATAATACATTGTGGACCTCTTTTCTCTTCCCTCCTTTTACTTGAATCTATCATGAAATAGATAGAAAATCCAGAATATTTTTAAATGCCAGTTCCAGTGTGAAAAATGCTTGTTGTTTTTGTTATGATTTAACAGTGTTCACAGCTGTTTTCTCATATATTGAAGTTTCTTACTTTTTTTAAATGTGTCCATTAGAAATACTAAATGAATTAGACAACATGTGCAAACAAGATTATTCCATTTGTGATTATGTCTATGTGAGAATTAGTCATTTTACTTGAACAATTAAAGCCTCTCCATATGATGCTGTTCTTAGCATTGATTTTTTAAAGTACATTCTGTACTAAGCAATTTGAAGAAAACAAATTAAGGCAGAGGATTTATCAGAAAGCCTCACAAAATCCCAGAGATTATATATATATTTTTTACTCTGCCAACCTCAGGTAGATCTGTCTGAGGTTTTTTAAAAAAAGAGGAAAAATAGAGAAGAATGCAATCTAAACTCTAGAATAAATTTAATTACTGAAGTCTTATAGCTTCAGGGAAGATGTACTCCTGCAATCAAACTTTGGGGAACAAGCCCCTTTAAGATCTTGTATTTCAGCTCTGGAGCTCACTGCTATTTAATGTTCATTTTCAGATGAAGTGTATGCATTAACATAAAAAAGTTATAAAATCTACAATGTCCCAAGCTACTGAAAAATCCAGATTATGTTAAGTGCAGAAAACCGACTTGCTTCTAAAATTATTTGGCAATGTTTAACAAATGTCAATGTGATCTTATTTATTTGGTTGTCGAAAATAATAGAGATGGGAAAAGACATTCCAAACAAGTACAGTTTAACATTCGCTGTTGGCTTCTTCTTGCAACTTTTTGAACGTTGGCTCATCAAAAATGCTACATATCATTCAGTACATTTGGAAGTATTTAATATGACTGGGCATCCAGGAAAACCAAAGTGGTTCTTTTCTTTCCTATTTTTTTTATGCACCACAAAGAATAAGAAGGAAATGAGACTCAAACTAGAACCCTTAAAGCTTTTCTTAAAGGCTTAGACACCTACTTTTGAAAACACTGGATCAGATGCTGTGCTTGGGACCAGAACTATTGCAACACCAAACAAGCAGAGAATTACAGGCCAGGCAGGCAGAGCTAGAGAACTAGCAGCAGAAAACTTTAATTGAAAGGAGTAGATGAAAGGCACTTTATGATGGGGAAGGGGGAGGCCCGTGGGGGTTGTTATTGTCTTGTTTGATTGGGGTTTGTGAGGTTTGCTGCTTTTTGTTTTTGTTTTTATTCTGGTTTGACTTATATTTAAGCCAAAGTTTTCTGTAAATATAATTTCTATACATGCTTTAAGGGCCCAAAAGTTCACAGATGTTCTGAAAATCACAATATTAAAATATGAAATGCTTATATTTTGCTCACTCAGGTTAAACCATATGGGCACATCCAGATGAGCATGGTCATGCAGTATGTGGCGCCACAAACACATCTGCCGCGCCACGTACCTCACAGTCAGGTCTTCTCTCCACTGCAAGGGTGCTCTGCCTGTGTGTGTGTGCGTGTGTGTGCGTATGCGCTGCTCCTTTTTTTTTTCCAGTGTTTTTTTTTACCCCTGGACAAAATCTCAACATAAGAAACACTACTGCAGGCATATCCAGAGAAATAAAAATATATTTCCAGTGGTGGTCAGTTGAAAAATTGATCATTTTCTGGGAGGAATTTACCTCAGAACTACAGGGCAAATAATGCAGGATATCAAATGCTGGCATGCTTTATTTACCAGAATTTCATTCTCATTGTATATGGATTTATTTGTAAATATATGTAAGCATAATTTATGCATCTACCTATTTAAGATTCTTTTCATTCATCAAGATGCTTTTGAGATTTGATTTCCACACCAAATGTTAACATCTGATTGAATTTATTAGCCCAATTAAATGAGTAGTATTACATGTTAGAAACCATAACGTCTGACTTAATCCAGAAAGATTTAGGGATCCTTTAACTACTGTCCTATAACCTCTCATTGCCTCAGACGTCGTGCTGGTGCCTTCAGTAGAAATAACTAGAGCAGAGTTTTCCTCAAGGGATATGTCCAGCGGACATCACCCTGCTCTGGAGAGGGATATATTCAACTTCCTCCAGTCCGAGAGAGCTGCAGAACCACTGCTGACCACACGTGTCCTCTTCTGCCAGCTGTCTCTTCTCTAGTCTTCCCTGACAGTTCAGAGGCAGAAACAGTTTTTTTCAGGATTAGCATTAGAATTAGAATCTAGTTTTTCTGATACTCATTGTAGTGCTCTGTTTTGGGTTGCTTGCTTTTTTTTAATAGATGCCAGGGGCTGGAAGGGACCTTACAAGATCATCAGATCCAGTGCCCCCTGCACTTGGGCAGGAAAGACTGCTGGGGTCAGATGACCCCAGCAAGGTGGGCGTCAAGAAACTTTTTGGAGATCATCAGGGTAGGTGACTGTACCACCTCTGTGGGGAATCTGTTCCAAACCCCTGGCACTCAAATTGTAAGGAAGTTTTTCCTTCTGTCCAATCAGAAGCGATCTTCAGTCAGTTTGTGCCCATTGTTTCTCATCTTCCCCTTGGGTGCCTTGGGAACAGATGCTCCTCCAGGCCCTGATGTACACCTAATATACTTACAAGCTGCCACCAAGTCCCCTCTAAGTCTTCTCTTCTCCAGGCTG
>NW_017729026.1:41887672-41890251 GCF_001723915.1 Gavialis gangeticus | reverse complement strand
CAAGTCCCCTCTAAGTCTTCTCTTCTCCAGGCTGAACAATCCCAAGTCTTTCAGCCTTGCCTCATGTGACCTGCTCTCCAGACCTCTAATCCTGTGCGTGGCCCTCCTTTGGACTCTCTCAAACTTCTCCACATCCAACATGCTGCTTCCAGATTTGACATCAATTTCCCAGGTTTATCTTGGACATTTTCTTTAATTATGCCACTCCTACTACTCCATTCCATGAGTAATGAGCTCCCTCTTTTTCTATGGAAGCTATTTACTGACTTTCTGCCCTTTCCCGGGTGACTTTTCAGCAAGACGAAACTCCCACTTAACAAATGCACCACATTCTATTGTATAATCAATATCAGCCCTCTCTGCTGATCATTTGGTTTAATCCAGAAGAAAAGATGTCATGCTTGACATAAATCTTTGTTTTACTTGAAAGAATCCATTATTGAATAAACTGTAGTCTCATTTCAGTCAACAGAGATAGAGCACAGTGTTCTTAGATACCCATTGGTAGTCTGCATTATTTATCTGCTTGTAAAGTGATGTAATTCTGATGCAAATGAAATATACTTTTAACCTACATTGTCTCTTCTAATAGAAAATTACTAAGGAAAGGTATAAATGTCCCTGTTTATATAAATGGACTTTCAATTACAGTAATCCCACAAGTACTGTGCACATATATATACATACATACATATATATACACATACACACACACACGTACACACACATACACACACACACATATATACACACATACACACATGCATATATATCCTTTTACTTTCCTAGTAGAAACTAATCAGGAAGATCATATTCCATTTTGCTTTTGGTGGTATTGAGAATGGGGTGTTCTGGTTAAACAAACAAGTCTAGTCATTTTAGAATGACAAGTCAAGCCTGTTCAATCTGAGCCCTTATTTTGTTTTTATATTAGATGTTTGACATGTTGCAAAATAACACTGAACCAGATTTACAGCATAATGTGATAGATCATTCACCAGCACTTTTGCTCACGCCAGACCGAGACACTAGACCTTAAATCAGCGGATCAATGTCAGGTTTATAACCTGTGTGGTCTATCTTAAAAACAGAAACCAAAACCAAAAAAAACCCTGTTACATGGAAAGTCAGCGTTCAGTAGCCCATAGATATATGTAACACCAGATAAAGCTCAATGTGCAAGACATTAATCTCTACATTAGTGTAGAACAGTGAGGGCCAACCTTTTTTGCAGGCTTTCAACAAAGTAGCCCTAAGCCCCCCTGAGTGCCACCACAATCCTTTTCCCTTACCCAATTTGCTGCTCGGCTTTCTGCTTCCTGCCTTGTGCTCCTTGCCTAATTTGATGCTCTGCTTTCTGCTCTCTGCCCTGTCTGCCACTATGTTATGAGTCCCATCTCTGATCTGCTGTGCACCATGCACAGACGCTGCCCATGCTACTAGTGGCATCTGTGCCATAGGTTGGCCATTCCCGCCGTATCTACATGAGATGCTGACTATGCAGTTGTTACTGCTTTTTGGTGATGCTGACTGTACAGTAGCATACACAAGTACTAAATGACTGCACAGTAACCGGCTATGACAGCACACACTCATCCCCCACACCCCAATATCTTGTGTTATTGCTTTTTGGTGATGCTGACTGTGCAGTATCTCTTTACTACTGCGCAGTAGCGTAACGTCACACTTCATGCTACACAGTGCTAATGTGCAGTAGTAACGAGCTACTGTGCACTCAGCACCTCATGTAGATGTGGGCCTCCTAGTGTAGAATTTCACTATGGCTTCAGAAAAATAAAGATAAAATGTGTTCATTGTATCCCAGTTGGATTTGGAAAGGGAAAAAGCAATGGAGGCCTTAAATGTTGCAGCACTATTGTAACAAGGTAGAAGAGAGTAGAAGAAGATACTGTACTAGAAGGTACTGAGTCCGTCTGCAAATGCAATGAATTCAAAGCAATAAACTCTGGAGCAGTTTGAGCTGTAGTAAACCACTCCCAGGTGCAGCATCTACACATGCACCCAGGATAGAATCAATCTGAACTGGGGCAGAGCACTTTACACCAGGGCCACTCCTGCCCTGCTCTGCCACAGATTCTGGGTGGTGGCAGCAAGTAGGAGAGGGACTGGCTGGGGCACAAGGGTACTGAAAGTGTGAAGCCATGTGGCTAGGCAGCAGGCAGAAATCTGGCCCCCTGCTGGCTGGGCTTACTGGATGCAATTTACACCCTCAGTCAGCATCTACATGTGTGTTTAATCCCAGTTAATTACTCTACCATAAGATAGTAATGTTCCCCAGTAGTATCTTACAGCAGTAATAATTAGTTTACTGTAGCCTAATGCTGTCAAACATGCAGATGGCGATACTTTATTCCCCAGCTAATTACCCTACTCCACAGTAAAGCGCATAACTAGACATAGCCACTGTGTGGCAACCAGAACTGCAAAGGTACAAGCTGCCTAAGTGTTCAGTGCATCCAATCTTAGACAAAATTGTGCTTGGTTTTGCTAATAATGCTCTCCGAATTCTTCCAACTGATATTTGGGGGGGGGGGGGGGGGGGGGGGGGGGGGGGGGGG
>NW_017729026.1:41802494-41887661 GCF_001723915.1 Gavialis gangeticus | reverse complement strand
GGGGGGGGGTGAGGGATGAGTGTGTGCTGTCATAGCCTATTTGCACAAGCATGGACTGTCTTGAAAGATTAAGTGCACCTATTTTGAACTGGAGGCTGCATGCCATAATTTTTAGCTAACCCGTTTCCTTCTTAGTGAAAACAGAAATAAAAATATATTGCGCACACTTCATTGCAGGAACCTTTGACCTCAGCTGCCTGTCTAGCTGAGACTGTGATGAATGCTTTGTGTCTCTTCATTTTTAATTGCTCATAAATTGTTATCCCATGAAACACAAAACTAGCCTTGTCCTCATTTTAGTAGGGGTTGGAGGTCAGCCTAACAGTAATACAATTAAGGAGTGTCTTTGTTTGTGGGTGTGGGAGTGAGGAGGGCAGTTGGGTTGCAGAAGGTTGTAGTAGTGAAAGATGTAGTATTCTTTTCCAAGGAAAATACAAAGCAACTTTCACATTTCCATAGAAAAGTATTTCATGTTTGACAGTGGTGTAGAATGTCCTTCAGAGGACATTTAGATGGGTAATAAAATAGGAGTGATTTTGCATATCTGTATATTCATTTTAAAATATATGTATATCCTTTTCTCATATATATTAACACTGATCCTCACTATGCTACAGTAGATTTAATGCTATGGGCCAAATTTTCCCAATGGATGTGTTTTCAAATTATCTTTGATTCTGCTGAAGAGTAGACCAGACACAAATTTGATGGCAGAATTTGGTCCTAGAGGTTTTTTAATACCCTATACTGTTCTGTTATGGCTTTTTTTAGGTCGGTGTGTAGTTTCAACCCCTTGTGAATAATTTCTATAATTGGTAAGCTTTATGGACTGAATGCAGATGTGATGTTATGGGGCAAATCCCCAAACAACAGAAAGACTGATTGTGAACCTACTTTTGTCTGCTCCATAAAAAAAATTTAAATCAAATGTATACCACTGGATTACTTATATCTGGTCCACCTTCTGTCAAATGTGGTGTATTTTCCTACTTTTTCTTAGAAAGTATGACTACTCTGAATGTAAACCATGTACAGCCTGCCTATGTAGAATCATAGAAAATTAGGGTTGGAAGCAGCCTCAGAAGGTCATCTAGTCCAACTGCCTGCTCAAAGCAGGACCATCCCCAGCTAGATCATCCCAGGCAAGATTTGTCTAGCTGAGTCTTAAAAACCTCCAAGAATGGAGATTCCACAACCTCTCTGGGTAACCTGTTCCAGTGCTTTACCACCTTCCTTGTGAGAAAGTTTTTCCTAATATCTAACCTAAACTTCCCTTGTTGCAACATGAGACCATTGCTCCTTGTTGTGTCATCTGCCACCACTGAGAACAGTCTATCTCCATCCTCTTTGGAATCACTCTTCAGGTAGTTGAAGGCTGTTATTAAATCCCCTCTCAGTCTTCTCTTCTCCAGACTAAATAAGCCCAGCTCCCTCAGCCTCTCCTCATATGTCACGTTCCCCAGCCCTCTATCCATTTTCATTGCCCTTCTGCAGGAATCTCTCCAGTTTGTCAACATCCTTTCTGTAATGGAGGGCCCAAAACTGGACACAGGACTCCAGATGTGGATTCACCAGTGCCAAATAAAAGGGAATAATCACTTCCCTCAGTCTGCTGGCCCCTAATGCAGCCCAGTATGCTGTTAGCCTTCTTCTCAACACGGGAACACTATTGGCTTATATTTATCTTACTGTCCACTGTGACCCCCCTGGTCATTTTCTGCACAGCTGCTGCTTAGCCAGTTGGCCCCCAGCCTGCACTAGTGTATAGGATTGTTCTGTCCTAAGCGCAGGACCTTGCACATCTCCTTATTGAACCTCATGAGATTTCTTTTAGTCCAATTCTCCAATCTGTAGAGGTTTCTCTGAATCCTAGCCCTACTTTCCAATATATCTACTTTCCACCCCCTTCCCAGCTTGATGTCATTTGCAAACTTGCTAAGGGTGTACTCCATCCTATCTTCCAGGTCCAGCACATAGTGGCATACCACCTCCACCCCACACAGAGATCCATGAGGCCATATGCCCCCTGGGCCTCTGCTGGAGTGCGCACAGCAGCGGGAGCTCCTCTACCCCGCATCTCTGGATGAGCTGCCTGGGTTCTGAGTATCCCATGGCCTACCTTAGCCTCAGAGCCCCATTCCCTCCAGCCCCTGCCCCTGCCCCTGCCTCTGCCCAACCCCCTCCCTTACCGCAGGGGCCTTGATCTGTCCCCCCTCCATGCCACTTCCCACAACAGACTTACCTGCTGTGCTGGGCAGTGCTTTGCATGCTGCTGGGATGCTGCAGGCTCCAACTGCATGTCTCCAGTTCCATGCCTGCGGCCCTACCCAATGCCCAATGCCTGCATTTTGGGGGCTAGGCCCTGTTAGCCTGGTGTGACAGGGGTAAGCTTTCATGCCTAGTGCAAGCACCAGCCTGCTCCCTGTCTACAGGTGAGCCACCCGCCTCTCTCCTGCCACGCCTTGATGTAATAATATTGATGTAATAATTAAGCAGGAGGCTGCCCATTATACACCTCAATATTGGGAGGGCTATCCATGGATCTGTTCCACCCCTACACAACAACCCTAACCTCGCAGATGCCATCTCAGACAGCCAACTCAACCATCCCCTTCACCCATTAGCTGTGGACCCTTCCCTGGGACCTTCAGCTTTCCTTTAAGCCCTGGCCCAGCCTCAGTCCAGTCAGGACCCTGAGCTTCTCTGCTCTTATGGGTGTCCCTAACGGTGGGCCCCTGGCCCTTTTGACCTCTATCTGGGTCCTGGCCCCAGCATTGACCAGTCTGGTCCCTCGGTTAGGTCTAGGTTGCCTGCCTTCACTCAGGGATTATGGTCTCCCATTCCCGGCTCAGGTGCTTCATGAAGCATGCCTTGCCCTGCAGGGGCACTCACCGCAGCAGGCTCCAGTGCTTCAAGAAGCTTAGCTGGCCTTCCCTGTAGGAACATATAATCCACCCAAAGGTTGGGACTGGGGTTAAAGCGCCCTTACTCACTTTTCACCAGGGTGGAAACTGGCCTGGCACTTTCCTGGCATTCCTACACTACTGGGAGCCTCACCAGACCACCCACTCCTGGCAGGGTACAGTTTTAGATCAAGCCCCAGACTACAGTCACCTGCTCCTACCTATAAGATGTTCCCATGCAGCAGCTCAGCCAGGCAATGTTTCTTGCCTGGCTCCCAGCAGCAAACTGCTTGTGTTTATATAGATAGCCAGAGTTCTAAAAATGGCCGCCGTAATCAAACACCTGCTGAGTGTTCGATCTAGCCCTTAAAGTGGCAGGCACCACTGGTGCCCTGCCACACCCAGCCTTCTGCCACCTATGCTTCTCCTCCAAGTGCTTAGAAATAGATTCCTTGAGGACCTGTTCCATGAATTTTCCAGGGACTGAGGTGAGGCTGACCAATCTGTAGATCCCTGGATCCTCCTTCTTCCCTTTCTTAAAAATGGGCACTATGTTTGTCCTTTTCCAATCATCTGGAACCTCTCTCAATCACCATGAGTTTTACATATCATGACAATGTACAGCTTAAAACTGCCTACTAGTTAATAATAATAAAACATTAACTTGATAACATTGTGATCTAGATTACCCTGATGTAAAGCTTTTAACTGAAATTCCTGAATAAAGAAAGTTTATTGAATTTGCTCTGACTTCACTTTACACCCATATGCTCTCTATGTAAACTTTCATTGGACTTTTAATATCTATGCATGTCTAGGTTGTTTACAGCATTTTATCTTGCATATGCCAAGCTGATCTTGGATACCAACATGGTAATTCACCATTTTCCTGGGGGTTACCTTAGGCCAGTTACTCCAAATACCCTATTAGTGCTGCTTTGTGATTTAGCGGCAAGAGCAGGGAAGTCATCTGTTTGCCTCCAGAGACTTAGCTAGCTTGGGCTCCCAGAAAAATTCTTCCCCAAGTCATTGCACAGGTAATTTTATAAATCGCTTAAAAGAAAAATGTTGTCAAATTATTTTTTTTAAATGAATTTGGTGCTCATTTTCCTGGTGCTGAGAACTGAATTCCTCCTGGGCACTGATAATGTTGGCACTTAGGCAGAAAAAGATAGGCAGATCTAACTGGTTCATAAGATTCCCACTGGTCCAGATAGCAATAAAATCTGAAAGTCATGAGAGTCTGGACTTGATGGCCTGTACTCGCAGCAAAAGTTGAACTAAACTTTAATGAAAGTTACTGTAGTTTTAAAAAATACTAAATAATAGTAATAACAGCAACAACAATAATAATGATAATAATAATAATGGGAGAGGGGCTCAAGGCACAAAATGTGAACCTCGGTTTGGATTCAAGATATTCAGAGAAGTTTAGAGTCAGGGTTTTTGTTCACACCTATCTTGAAGTCATATTTCTTTCTGAACCAAACTACATTGTGTCACTTACAATTTATGGTGTAGTATTTTCCTTCAGGTCAGTTAGTTGTATTTTGTTACAAAAAAATGGGGTATTTCAGAAAGGAGAAGGAATTCTTGTAGCATGTTGTTTTTCTGCGATTTATGATTCCTGCTGGCTTCACCTGTCTAGTAGTTAAAATCACTCAAATTTGAAAGGCTTATCTTAGTCAAGTTAAAGTAAAATTGTATTTCAGTCTCTCTTCTTAACTCAATATTTATTTATTCTATAATGGAGATAAAGTATATTACCATTTACAGGATTTGGAGATGTAAAAGAATGCACTGATAAGATCTAGCAAATTGTATTGAAGTATTGCCAGCTCTTGCAATTTTATCCCAAATCTTGCAATATTTTGTGTTTCATGTAAGCCTCAGGTGTTGAAGGCGTGTGGTTACATGAGAATCTCAGCTTTCCTTAAAAACAGGAAATATTTCTCTAGCCCTTGTAGTTGTAAAGAAAAGCTTTAAAAATGTGAATTGAGCGCATCCCAAAAGCTCAAAAACCTGAAATCAAATGAAAACTTCCAAAATCTATTGTGCAAGGGAAATGTTCAAGATTTTGAAAGAAAAACTTGTGATTTTAGGGGCCTGATTCATGATGCATTCTTTTAGACTGTTAGACTGCCACAGGTGGAGTTATTAATGCTTTTTGTTCTCTAATTCCAAATCCATGGACTTCTCATTCTGATAGCTTGTGTCCCAGAATGCAATGTACTGCTCCAGTCCAAACTCTCCTACTAAGTCTATCCCAGTCAGATGTATAATTATGTGTTCATTTTTTAATCCTTTGTTTTTATTTCTTATTGTACATGTAGCCAAAATAAAAGAGAACATCCTTTGTTGTTTCAAGACCAGGAAACCAAGATGCAGTACTTTGGCTAGCCATGCAAACTTCCATGAGTAGCATTCAAGCCTTTGAGCTGTATTAGCACTTACAGACCTTTGATGTGAACTTCATGGAGTGTTGGGTCCACACTTTCCAAGAATGCCAATTTTGAAACATCTCATACATCTTAAAATGTACATAGCCTTCTGGACTTAAATAACAGCTCTCTCTTTGTTATAATGGTCTTCATGTTCCACCAATCAAGCTGTCTTTTGTTCCACAATTCTGCTGTTAGCTGCTCCTGATAATGAAGCTCCTATTTCACAGTCTTGAAGATTGTTTTTAATTATTCTAATGAAGTTATATTTGTTTTTGCTTCAATCTTAAACTGAATTGAAGCCCTAGGCCCCAAGCATATTAATAAATCTACTACTTACTTTTAACTGGGGAAAAGTAAGTGTTGTTTTATATTTGATGACACACCTCAACATCTGCACCCCCCTTTTCAAAATTCTGGATTTGTCCATGGTCACACCTAATATCCCCTAATTGAAGGACCTCAGAAGAGGGTTTAAGATGGGCCAGCAGGGGAAAAGTAAACCCTGCCCCCCTTTAAGTTCTTAAGAATCAGGGTAACAGGCAGGCTAATTAGCCCTCATTTGGCCCTGATTATCAGATTACCTCATCTGGCCCTCATTATCAGAGTGGGCCTGGCAGCCAGCTGCCCTGTTACCTCATGTTTGTTCCAATTATCTTCAGGGGAATGGCAGCCTGAATAAAGGCAGAGGTGTGCTCAGTGCTGTCAGGCCACTCAGCACACACCACAGATATGCACCCCTTCCTAGTTCTTAGCCCTTGCCAAAATCCCTGTTTAGGTACTAGTCTGGATTCTGACTCCTAAGCCTTGACTGAGTCCTTGTCTATTTTATCGTTTCTAGTCCAGATTTTTGCTCCTGACTATCTGGTTATGATGCCAGTCCAAATCCCAAGTTCTTGTTTCTGACCCCTTGAATGATGACTCTAGTTTGGACCCTTGCTTCCTGACTCCCACAATCATAACTCTCTAATGTCAAGCCCAAAATACCCATCTTCTGGTCCCCTGACATAAGCTTTCTACCTTTCTTCTCTTTAATAAACAGTCCACCTCCTTACAGGTTAAGGAGGATTGTCTTTGTCATTGGTTCACTGAATAGAGAGGTTCAGTGTAAAACTGTTGATTCAATGAGATTCAGAAATAAATTATGAGAACACATCTGTTAAAGAAGATTGAGGTCTGGGGCTCCTAATGTTTGTCCCAAGAACAATTCTGTGGCCAGTTAACCAGATTGCAGATCAGGTAAACAGCAGCATGTCAGAAGGGTTGGGCTGGAGGGTAGAGGGTGATCATCCACCAATTGGGACAGTTCACAGAGGGTAGGTGACCTGTACTTGGTTGAGATCTTTAGTTACATGGATTGTAAACATATTATGCCTGTTTCCAATATGAGAGATTGGTCAAGCAAGACCTACCCGCAACAAACCTGTGCTGGCTATCCCTCAGGATGTTGGCATTGGCCAGCCCATTAAGGATGGTCTCTTTAATAAACTTTTCTAAGATCTTCCCCGGGATAGAAGTCAGGCTGATGGGCCTATAGTTAGCCAGATCCACTTTCCTCCCTTTTTTGAAGATAGGCACCACATTGGCCTTCTTCCAGTCTTTAGGCACTACACCAGAGTGCCAGGAGTTTTCAAAGATCCGTGCCAGGGGCTCAGCTGTGATGCTCACCAGCTCCTTGAGTACCCTGGGGTGTAGATTGTCAGGGCTGGCTGACTTGAAGGTATCCAGCTTCTCAAGATGTTCCTTCACAAGGTCAGCATTAATGGAGGGCAGGGGATCTCCCTCACCCAGACCTCCCTGTCCTGTAGCGGGCATGGGCATCCCATGGGACTCATGAAAGGCCGATGCAAAGTACCCATTTAATAGGTTGGCTTCTTCCTGGGCATCAGTTGTCAGTTGCTCCATCTGGTTCAGCAGGGGTCCAATGTTGCCTTTGCTTTTCCTCTGGCTCCCCACATATCTGTTTCTTTTTTTCACTCACTAAGCATTTTAAAGAATGAAAACGTTAAGGGAAACACTGAAGACCTTTCTCCCCATGGGTAACATCTGATATAAGCACCCTATTTATTTCAAAGTGATGGACAAAATAGTTCATTAAAGGTCAGGCAGCTGTTTAGGGCACTACAGCTAGGGACAGACATTACACATAAACTGGTTTAAGTGATCAGAAACTGGTTTAAACCTGTAACAGAACAGATGTTTGGTTCACTTAAATCAGTTTGAGAATGGCTAAAACTGGTTTGAGATAAACCTGGTTGAATTTAGTATCAGACTTAACTGATTTGGCTCAAACTGGTTTATGCAATGTCTATCCCAGATCCCTTGCTGGTTTAAGATAAACTAGACACCCCCAGCATTCTCCAAGATTCGGTCCTTGGACCAGTGTTGTTCAATATCTTCATTAGTGACATGGATGAGGGTGTGGAGATCACTCTGTCCAAATTCACAGATGACACCAAATTATGGGGTAAAGTAAACACACTAGTGGGCAGGGAACAAATTCAGGTGGATCTGGACAGGTTGGAGAAATGGGCAGAATAGAATTGGATGCAATTCAACAAGGACAAATGCAAAGTATTGCACCTAGGGAGCAGGAATCACCAGCACACTTACAGGCTGAGGGATGACCCTCTCAGCAGCACTGTAGCAGAAAGGGGTCATAGTTGACTCCAAGATGAACATGAGTCATCAATGTGATGAAGTGATCAGTAAAGCTAAACTGCACTTTATCATGCATTAGCAGGTGCATCACAAACAGGTCCAGGGAGGTGATACTTCCCCTCTGTGCAGCACTGGTGAGGCTGCAGTTGGAGTACTGCATCCAGTTTTGGGTACCGTACTTCAAGAAAGATGTGGATAACCTTGAGAGGGTCCAGAGGAAGGCTACTCATATGGTTAGAGCCCTGCAGGTAAGGCCCTACAAGGAGATATTGAGGGACCAATAGACAGAGAAGTCTGTGAGGTGACTTTGTGGCCATCTACAAATTCATCAGGGGGTGACAGCAAGGGATAGGAGATGTTCTGTTTACCAGTGGCCTTGGAGTAATTAGAAATAACAGCCACAAACTGACAGAGAGCAGATTCAGGTTTGACATCAGGAAGAACGTCTTTATGGTAAGGGTTGCCAGAATCTGGAATGAGCATCCAAGGGAGGTGGTGCTCTCCCCTACCTTGGGGGTCTTTAAGAGGAGACTGGACAAGCACCTGGCTGGGGTCGTCTGACTTGATGATCTGCTGAGGTGCTTTCTGACCCTAATATCTATGAATCCCAGAATGCTCTCTGGGCTGGGTGGGATTCTCTGCTCTACAGCAGAGCTGGCCCCTCCTCTGTTTCCTGGCTGGAGCGCAGGGGAGCTGTGGGCTGCTTCCCCACTCCTTTCACCACTCCCTGCTAAGCAGGAATTCCCCCCCTCCTCTCTGCCTTGCTGAGGAGGTGTCTGTGTATTAGCTAGCAGACCACATGCTAGCTACGGTCCCTGCTGAATCAACAGGTAGAATCAACATGCAGAATCAACAAGTAGCTGGTAATTAGGGCTGTGTGAAATTTTGTTTAATTTCAAAGTTGTTTTGATGCATATTGAGCTCCAAACAGTGAAATTGAAATAAAACAAAAGGCTTCGAAACAGCTTCAAAATGAAACAAGGGCACTCAAAATGTTTCAAAAGTTTTGAACCATTTCGAATTCCAAAGCCGGGCTTGCTGGCACCTAAACAGAAACTAAGGAGAGGGAGAAGGAAGAATGGGGAAGGACTGCTCTTATATTGACATCTAGCTCCCTGTTTGATTCCCCAGCTCTCTGATCACTTCCCTGCTGGGTTAATCAGACCTCCTGCCAGAGCCTGGCCATGCCCCACTCAGCTCCCTGCTGTGGAAGGAAGGGAGGGCTACTATAGCGCCCCCTGGCTTCTAGTCTGAGCCTCTGCAGGCATGTGCCTGTCTTTTTAGGATGTCTGTCCTGTTACAAAACTGATTTAGCCTAGCCAGGTTAGACAAACCTGCAAAGATTGAATCAATTCAGGCTCAGGCTTTTTGAAAGTCTGTCGCTAGCCCAGGAGAATTAAGTTCATATGCTATATTTTGAGCGTTTAAAAGGATCCTTGAATAGAAGTTTCCCTGGGTTCAGGAAGTTCAAGGGAACTGAAATAACCCGCAAGGGAGTGTGAGAGACTGTGGGTGCTTATGTCACTGCAGTTTGGTTAACTTCTCTAGGACTTAGTGATTTAGTCTTATCTTCATGGGGCCAATTAGTCAATTAATATAAAGGCAGATCTTTTGCTCCAAAATTGTTTTATTTACCAGTACATGCCTTGGTCTCATCAGGTCAGAAACTGTCCTGAGGCCTTGAGGGCTTGGAAAAAAATGAAGCATGCGGTAGACACTACTCTAATTAAATATGATCAATAAAAATTAGCAACACTTCCTTCACCAGAAGTAAAAGAATTCTCCTGGCATGAATTAAAACTTTCCTTTTCCAGCTTGGAAGTATCATTAGCCCACAGTGATCCCATTGTTACTTTTCACAGGAATAGCAACCAAAGGGAAACATTAGAGTACAGAGAATTCCACCTTCTTAAGTGCTTTTGACTCCAAAAATTTGGTAACATCTGATGAGTGTCCCAGAACAGATATTTACCTATTTCAATTAAGAGAGTGAACGGGCCCTATCTATCTGAGCTCTTTTAGTGATGCAGATGATCGTGTGGTTTCTGATTCTGAGTATTTTCACTGATAGGCAGGAAAACATATGGAAAATGAAGGTGCATATCCACCATGGAACAGCTCCCACATCTAGTCACTATTGCACAGAGTAACTGGAGTCCCTGCAGGGAAAATACTTGAGGATTTTGCAGAGAAAACTGCAAATTGTGAAATCTTTCCTTGGGCAACTGGACTAGAAGTGGTAGTGTCTGACAATGCCCAGAGGCAGACTAGAACCTCAGGGGGCATAAATGAACTCCTCTCTGAAAACAGGTGAAATATTTCAGGACTTAAGTATTTAAAAGATCCAGACAGTATTTACAGATACTATCTTCTAGGGATCCGCTCTCAACAAGCTATCCTGCTGTATACTGGCTATCTACATCAGATCAGTGAGAAAGCAGGTATGAAGCGAGTGACCAAAGGGCCCTAACTGGAAACAGAAATGCATCTGTGGATTTGCAATGTACTAGCAGCTCTGGTGGCATAGGCAAATGGCAAAAATGTCTTCATAGGACAATGCAATAGGAACTTTTCCAAGGTGAAATTACTGTCAGTGGGGCCTAGACTACATGAACAAATGGGCCTTGTATGTGGTCAGTCCACCTGGACAAAACCAAAACTAAGCAAAAGTTATCAAATGTTTAGTATCTGGGGGGCTGAGAGATAACGGGATGAGAGAAGAAGGGAACTTAAAAATCCACAGGAAATCTTTCTCAGTTTTGATAAATAAGCAGTCTGATGCGGATTTTTAATTTGTTTGGAAAAAACTGGAATCTTCACAAGAAAGTTCTGTTCTAGTAGTGAAAGTAATAGAAATCCAAGGTACACAGGATTTTTGTATTCTTGCTTTTTAAATGTTCTCTCTTATTTTTCTCTTACCTGTCAGGGTGCCATTTTGGCCACAGTATGGAAATTATTTGTGATGGTCTATTACAACTGGAAATAGTCAAGGGCATGACTTAATAGGGGATTTAAGAGTAAAGTATATCCTGTTTTCAGGAGAAGAGTAATAATGGTTTTATTATGGTGTTCGTCATGAGTTTTTGTGTTGGAACAATAAACTGTGTCCTAAACTGCTATACTTAGATGTAGCAGTCTCTTCTTTCTGGACTGGAAAGATGTCCCACTGGTTTACTGAAAGTGAAACTAACCACCTCAGGCATGGTGGACTATCTTCCATCTAACTGTCTAACATCTATCCATCCATCCATCCCATCTATCCAGTCTAACATTTGTAAAGACTCTCCTTTTCCACAGCTTCCCCAGTCTGTGATTTGCCCTTAGAAGAGATGAGGGGAGGGAATAGCATTTATATTGTTTAAAGTCATGTATAAAAGTGGACAAAAAGTAGAAAAGAAGGGGAAAAGTAAAGGCAGGGCCACCCAGAGGATTTATGGGGCCTGGGGTAGGTGTGATGTTGCAGGCCCCGCCACTGCCTCCTACAAGGGCCCATTTATGTGTGTACAAAAATCTGGGGGACCACGTGCAAGAATTCTTGCATGCATGCATCATATCTGAGAATTCTCACGTGGCTCCTCCTTCCCTTGTCCTGGGAAGTGAAAACAAGCAGTCTTTCCCTGCTTGTTCCCATGGCGAGGGGGCTTAGGCAGAGAGAATTTACATTGGAGACAGGTTACTAAAGCAAAATGACATTAACAGTTTGCAAGTGAAACATGTATTAAACTTATGCTACAAAGTTAGGAACTTAAGAACAAAATGGGAAGAGGAATGTTTAAGTAAAGTATTTCTTTCTCGCCTTCATGGATGCAAAATCATCAATTACATCATCATAATTTATTTGCTTTGCAAGTGTGTTCTCCACTGAGAGAATGATCAAATGGCTCAGCCTACTGCTCCCCCCCCCCAATCACTGACTGCAGGTAGTTCTTAATAATCTTAAGCTTACTAAAAAGTGTGTTCCCCGGATGCGACAGAGACTGGAAAGGCAATGAGCATTCTCAAGCAAATGCCTAGAACACAGATTCTACACCTTTGCCATAAATCTGGTTGAGAAGCTCAAGTGCAGTGCCCATGGCTCCTCCAGAGGTGCACAAATTTGAGTCTTTCCTGATTTTGTAAAACAGGCAAAATTCTTATTGTTCAGATATTCTCATTCTTGTTCACATCTCGTGGATATGTAGTAGACAGGGACTCCACAAACTTCGCAATTTCTTCATCCTCTGCAACAGCTGGTGGGTCAAGTATGGGTAAGAACAAGCTTGAGAATTTCCCCATGGTCTCAGCTAGGCTTTGGAGATCTGAGAGGAGCATATCCATCCATGAATTTATCTTGAGGGGAAGAGATTGTGTGTTCTGTGTTGGTTGGCTCATTGTGGCAACGCTTTGTCCTTTGGATTCTTCTGTGTGTTCTCTTGAATTCAGTGGTGATACCTAGCCCCTCAGCAATGACCTTAGCTTCCATGAGAAGACTTGGCCAGAAATCATTCAACCACTGAATTTCTTCCAGGAGGCTTTTGACATGTTGCACCCCTTCCTCCATGGTGAGCTTGAATCCTTGGACAAGCTTGCTTCGGATGCTGATGGACTGCAATATCTTGCACCACCCTGTAGTCAGAAGGATGAACTCAAAGGATTGCATCCACTCTATGAGACCTGAAACATCAGCCTGGGTTTCTGCTGTCAAGTCCAATTTTTCCTCAATTTTGAAGAGAGAATCCAGCATCCCTTTAGGATTTTTCACGAGGGGGCAAACAGCATCGATTCTTGAGCTCCATCTAGTTGTTGACCCAGGGTGAAGAGAGAGTCCTGCAGTTTCCTGAAGAATTTTCCATCTTACAGAAACTGCAAGAAAACACATTGTACAGCTTCTGTACATTTCTGAAATATGTTTACACTTCAGGGCTCTTCTCCATGGCTTAGGTATCACATAGGTTCAGAGAGTGTGCACTGCAGGGTGAAAACAATGCTTGAGGATTTTCATCCTGTATCCTAGTTTTCACGCCCTGCTATTTCCCAGACATATTTGAAGCATTGTCATACCCTTGGCCTCTACAGTTCTGCAACTCTACCTTATACTCTGCCAGTACTTTCTTTATCTGCTCCATGATGTCTACTCCTTTCTTTTTATCACAGTCCACCATTTTCAGAAATCATTCCTGCACATCCCACTTCCCATCTTTTTCATGTACATATCTAATGATAAATACCAACTTCTCAGTATGTGAGACATCAGGCAGCCCATCTATGATGATTCCATAGTAGTGAGCATTTCTCACTTCCTCAAGAATCATATTTAATACTTTCTTGGCAAACACCTCCAAATACTCATTCTGACTATGCCAGGACATGTAGTGTGCTTGCATTCTCTCCCCAGCCATTTGATGCTCTGAAACAGTTTCATAGATTCATAGATTCATAGATTAAGGGTCGGAAGGGACCTAGTAGATCTTCTAGCCCGACCCCCCACCAGGGCAGGAGAACAACAAAAAACCCCAAAAGAGAAACAGGACTCAAATGAGTCCAGCCAAGTAGGCATCCAGCCTCTTCTTAAAGACCCCCAGGGTAGAGGCCAGCACCACCTCCCTTGGAAGTTGGTTCCAGCTCCTAGCCGCCCTAACTGTGGTAGTTCAGATCTTGGTTGTATTTACTGATGGAAGTAGAATTGAACAACCTGCCGTCGTCATGCTCTAGTCTCTAGGGTAGAATGTGATCCTTGGAACAGCAAATTTCACTCTGGAGACTGGGTAGTTGCAGTCTCCCATGACAACCATGCACCAGGATCATGCAGCCTCAACCAATTACCTGGCAAACTCCTGGTCAAGCTCTTGATCCTGGGTAGGAGGTCTGTAGTAGACTCTCACCATTGTGTCCCCTGTGCCGTGTTCCCCATCGATTTTTATCCAGAGGGTCTCCAGTCACCCACCATGGGTGCCAATGTTGGCTTGCAGGGACGCATAGCTTTCCTTGACATAGAGAGCTACACCCACGCCCCTTTTGTCCACTCGATCTCTCCTGTACAGGGTATAGCCATCTATACCTGTGGCCCAGTCATGGGTGGAGTCCCATCAGGTCTTTCCTTCTTTTTATTTCAATAACAGGGTCATGGGCTCCCTGTTACATACCTCCCCTCTTAATCCATCATGCTCCAACATGATGATATGTGGAGTTCGATTCCTCCCCTCTTTAGACTCCCTTTTCTTCATTCATAGGTCTAGATAAAAAATCTGGGATTCTGTTCGTCTTGCCTGCTCAATGCTGTACTGGAAAATGGAAAAGTTGTAGTGCAAGCACTCATCACATAATATGGGAATTATCAGTCTTCAATGTCTTTCGCCATTTTAGGGGGGCATAGTCCATGATTAACATGAACTTCCATCCCAATAAATAGTATCAGTATAGTTTCACCCCCCCACCTAATAGCAACGCACTCTCTTTCCATAGTCAAATATCTCATTTCTGCTTTAGAAATTTCTTACTAGCATATGCTATTGGCTGTTTCTCACCCTGCTCTTATGGAACAGAACAGCTCCCATAGCGCACCCTGATGCATCTGTCTGCAAGAAAAATATGTACTGAAACCTAGACATATATAAGACTGGGGCTTGACAGAGTAATCGTTTGATTTCTCCAAAGTTTCTGAGTGCTGGTTCAGACCAGTTTAGATGTCTGGGTCTACCCCTTGTCATGTCTGTAAGTGGGGCTACAATCTCAGAATAGTTTGGTATGAATCTCCTATAGCAGTTAGCAAAGCCTAGGAATGAATGAAGCTGCCTTAAGGTGTTCGGTACACTATGTTTTCTTATGGCCTCCACTTTGTCTACTAGCGGTCTTATTTGGCCGTGGCCTATTTAGAAACCCAAATACTTGGCCTCTTCCTGACCCAAAGTACATTTCTTTGGATTAGCGGTCAAACCTGTGCCACGTAGTTCCTGTACAACAGCTCATAAATGTTGACAATGTTGTTTCCAATATGATAAAAAGATTATAATATTGTTAATATAAGCTGATGCATATTTGAGGAGCCAGCATCTTATCCATCAAACTTTGGAAAGGTGCCACTGTCCCATGCAGGCCAAATAGCATATGTTTAAACTGAAATAGGCCCCACGGGGCTTCAAACACGGTTTTCTCTTTGTCCCTGTGATTCATGGGGATCTGCCAAAAACCTTTTGTCAAATCTAATGTTGATATATACTTGGCCTGTCCAATTTTTTCTAGCATTTCCTCTACCTGAGGCATGGGGAAAGCATAAAAGGTGGCTACCTCATTAACTTTTCTGAAATCTATGCATACCCATATATTGCCGTCTGGTTTTGGTACTATCACTAGTGGGCTCCTCCATTCACTCCTTGATTCTTCTATGATATCTGCCTCTGGCATCTGTGTGATTTCCTGCTTAACAGCTTTCCATAAGTATTGTAGTAGTTTCCTCCAATGATCTCTGACTACACACCCTTCAGTTGTCCGAATATTGTGCATTACTCCCTTAGTTCTACCCAGTTTTGTCATAAACACATCAGAAACCTCCTCTACCAGCTGCCCTAATTCCTTCTTGTGTTCCCAGGACAATTTATCTCCAATCTGTGGGTCTCCTGTCACAAATTCTAATATTTTTAGATCCCCTACACCATCCACATTTCCCACATTTTCCTACATCAGCCATGACTCCCTACCATTCCAATTTTTTAACATGTTAATGTGGTAGTTTTGCTTCCTCCTAACAGGCCTGGTCCTTTGGAACACTGACATTTGTTCTTCTGTCCTTCTGCCCAGCAGCTGACCGCAGTGCGAACATGAAGATGGGGATTGCCTAAGCAGAAAGTCTGGACTAGCAAGAACCCAGCAACATGTTGCAAAAAGTTGCAGCAAGGGAAGTTAAGATTAGATAGATATTAGGAAAAACTTTCTCACAAGGAAGTTAGTAAAGTACTGGAACAAGCTACCCAGGGAGGTTGTGGAATCTCCATCCTTGGAGGTTTTTAATACCCAGCTAAACGAATCTTGGCTGGGATGATCTATATGAAGATGGTCCTGCTTTGATCAGGGGGTTGGACTACATGTCCTCCTGAGGTCCCTTCCAAACCTAATTGTCTATGATTCTATGATATAACACAAAACACATTTCTCTAGTTAAACTAGAAGCTTTTCTAGTGTGCCAGAGGACTAGCACTATATAATTCAGTTTAAGATCAAAACAAAAATAACTATGAGAATATGCACTGATTTGCTAGATTATATGTAGTTTAAAAAAACCACAACAAACCAGGCAAAAATAGCCCAAATAGTTAAAAGTTATTGTTTTATTGGTCCTGTAGTTATTATAGTTAAATGTACATCTCTTTTTCAGATTCATAAAACAAAATACAGCCTTCCTGACTGTCTTGATAGTGCTTCTACTACTTCACTGTTTGTCATTTCTACACCTGAGTAAACATTACTGCACCTGAGTTAAGATTTTTAGCTAGAGCTAAACACAGTCTGCTAAACTGTGAAATAGGAGAGAGACATAATCAGAAATGGCTACCAGGCAGAGAAATTTCAGAGGAAAGGATAGTTTGTATAGTGGGACATCAAGGCCATTAAAAAGGATAGAGTGTTGTTAACACCTGTGGAGTGGAGAGAGATTAACAGGAATCAGGGAGATAGCAATGAGTTATAAAGTCATTTGACTGTCTCAGCACAGCCTAAATAGAAATGTGGCTGCCTCTCCCAGGCAGTTGGTTTTAAAGTTTGGATAGACCAGGAACCAAAGGGAGTTGCAGCCACATCATTGCACCCTCCCGTGGAATCTCCTCTGGTAATGTTCCAAAGCTTTTGGGTGTTTCCAATATGTCATCCAAGTTGCACACCCATAGAACAATGTAGGGATGACAATAGCCTGGCAGAAGACGAATCTGGTTTGGGTCCTGGTATTATGATCATCAAAGACATGATTTTGGAGACATCCAGAGGTGGCACTTGCAGATTTTATCTGGTGTTGAAGATCATCATCTATGTTTACTTTTTGGGAAAGGTGGCTGCTCAAGTTGGAGAAATGCTTGACATTCTCTAAGGATTATCTTTTAATTGCAATGTGTGAAGGAGCAGCTCATAGGCATGGGGTGAACTGTTAAAGTATCTTGGTTTTCATGAATATGGCAGTGGGCATGTCTACTACAGCAAGCACTAAATGACAGCACAGTACCCTCCAGTACTACACAGTCCTGGCAGCGCACAGGTCATTTCTGACCCTACTGTGCAGTAGCAATGAACTACTGTGCAGTAGTTTATGGCTACTGTGCAGTAGCAGTAGCATGACAGTTAGTGCCCGCCACCGCTATGGCACCATAGCAAGCCACATCACTGTAGCTTGTTTCTACAGCAATATAATGTCTCATGTAGATGCACCCGGTAAGTCCAAGCATTCCATACAGTTCACAGAAGCAATCAAGAGTGACCTGGAGCTCTTCAGTTTAGTGTGCATACATGACACAGTTATTAGTATATTTAAGATCAGTAATGGAGGTGTTGGTTGTCTCAGATTTGGAACATAACCACTTGATGTTAGGAATTTCTGTCCATGCAGTATTGGATGCAGACTACAGGTAAACGTCTGTCAGCAATGAGATGTAGAATAGCTGTGGTACAGCTAATGTTGGCGCAATCCCATATCCTTGCTTGATTTGAGTTCTAAAATGAAGGGGTCCATTTCTGAGCCATTGCTCAGGTTGGTTGCTGTCATGTCATCATGAAGGAGTTTGATACTGGTAACAACTTTCATCAGGCATATAAATCTCATCAGGATCCTCCTGAAGACTTCTATGTTGATTGAATTAAAGGCTTTGTTTAGTCAAATCAATGAAGATCGTGTAAATATCTCAGTGTTTCTTTCAGCACTTCTCTTGCACCTGTCTAGCAACACTCCTGTCCATAGCTGGAAAGATCCTCACCTGTATTCTGCTCAATAGATTCACTTTCCTCACTGAGGAGATTCTACCTAAGTCCTGATGTGGTTTCAGACAAGTCACAGATATAATAGATGCAATATTTGTTGCCAAACAGCTGCAGAAAATGTGGTATGTGGTAATAAATGGTAACAAATATGTAGACTTTGAGGCATTTGAGTGCTTGCTTGTGTGGTTTTAAGTTGGGGGGGGGTGTTTAATGGTTATGGCTTCACGCCCATTGGCCTTGGAGCTGTTCTCAAAAACCCTCATTTTCTTGGTGAGGCAGTGAAAGAATGAAGAGCAACTCTAAAAATGCCTGGAGATAGGGACAAAAAATCCCTAGAGCTCCCTCTTGCCTCTTCAAATTGAGTCCAGGCACTGAAGGAGTAGAAAAGCAATCTCTTCGCTGAACACTACCATTTAGTAGCACATTGTGAAAACAGAAGTTTTGAAAACAAAAAGGGGTAGTCTTCATGCTTGGTAAGTGGACAGGAATAACCCAGTCATCATGGATCACCAAGCATAAGTGCCTATAAGGAAAAAAATGAGCTAAGCTGTCCTAAGTGACTTTCCTAGAAGAGGTGTGAAAGTAACTCCATTGCCCTTATGTTTTATATTACAGTCACTTGCACCATTTAATGTATTAAAGATACAAGCTTCAACGGGTATGCGTAACTGACTATATAAAAGAACTACAGGGCAGATGCATAACTGGCTGGATTTATTATTATTTAGCATATAATGATACAGTGATCACAAAGTGAGAAACATTCGTAATTTTAGATCTAAATTTTACAGACATCTGATTTCCTCAGGTGTAGTATTGTGCAGATCCAATAGAGTTCTATTAAGTGCACAAAGAGGATATTCAGAAGTTATGTAATTCAAAGTTTGAAAACAGACCCCACAGTCACAGTTTGGTGAACTAGTCCAGCCCCATCAATGTAACAGAAATCCATACCTGCCATATCCTGTCCTAATTTGGCTTAGAGAAGAGCAAAGATGTCTAGGGAAATCAAAGCCAGCTGGTCTAATGGTGGGATTTGTAATAGTAATTTCTGTATTAAGAGATGAATTGAGCCACTCTTGCATCCAGGCATCTTGGGTATTAAATGAGTCCTGCTCAAGTTGAATTGCTGTTTCCCAAGCAGGATGACTACATTTGAATCTTGGATGAGGTGTTTAACTTAGCTACTGTCATAGTTAAGTAATTTTTATAGGACAGTGTTCTATCTAGGATGATTCCTATATATTTAGGATTACCATTACAATGTAGAATCTGACTTCTAAAAACAATAATGGGATGATAAGTAGCTTGTTTATTATTCAAGTGAAAAGCAGACACTTTCATTTTCCCAGGGTTTGGTTGCAGATGCCATTGTTTAAACTATGCATCTAAAGCATTCAGATCAGATGTAAGTATTATTTCTGCTCTGGAGAAATAAGATAGTTGCACAAGAGGGCCTATGTCATCAGAGTATATGAATTTTCTTGAGGAGGTACCGGGGGGGGGAGCGGGGGGTCATAGATGTAAAGATTAAACAGTAGAGGAGCAAGGTCTGATCTTTGCAGAAGTCCATTGCCGAATTTATGTGATCTACTCTTAACGTTATCGGAAAAAAATATGTACCATCTATTGCTAAGCACGGTGTCTAGTAAATTAGCTATTTTAAGAAAAGGTATGATGTAAAAGAACTTTAAAATGAGTCCTTGCCTCCGGACTGTATCATATTTAGCTGAGAGATCAAGGAAAACCGCTACAGTTTTTTGGGACTTTTCAAAGTCTTTTTCTATATTGGTATCCAGGGCCACAATTTGATCACAACATCTACTGTTTGGCCTAAACCCTGCTTGCTCAGGGGGAATATGTTCATTTATGGTCTGAAAAAGCATATTATATATTAGTCTTTCTAATAATTTGTAAGTTACACTTAATAAAGCCATGGGATAGTAGTTGGTTGGATCATCATGCTCCATAAGTCATCATCACGAGCTCAATGTCTAGCTGGGAGAAGATATCAAGTAGGATTCCTCAAGAGTTTGTCCCTGGTCAACAGGACAAGTGCACTTGGGGGAAAATAGTTGCATGTACAAATACAAATTAGGGAATGAGTGGTTGGCTGCAGTACTGCAGGACACCACCTGGGGGTTACAGCAGACCATAAGCTGAATATGAGCCAACCAAGTGCTCTTGGTATTAGCAGGACTGTCATTTGCAAATCAAAGGATGTGATTCTTTAGCTCATTTAGCACTGGTGAAGCTTCACCTGGAGTACTGTTTCCAGTTTTGGGCCCCACATTTCAAAAATGATGTGAACAGATTCAAAAGAGTCCAGAGGAGAGCAACAAAAATGAAGAGAGGCCTGGCAAATATGACTTATGAAGAAAAGCTTAAGAAATAGGGTCATTTAGTCTGGAAAAGACTGCGGGAGTATTTAATAACAGTCTTCAAACAATTGAAGGACAATTATAGAGATGGTGGGGAGGGGCTTTTGTCTATAGCCATAGAAGACAAAACTAAAAGCAACGCCCCAAGCTGCAGCAGAGAAAATTTAAGATGGAGATTAGGAGGAACTTTCTGACTATGAGGCTGGTTAAATATTGGAACAAGTTACTTAGAAAAATTGTGGAATCTCCATCCTTTGAAGTTTTCAAGAGAAGGTTGGATCACACACTTGGCTGGGATGCTTTAGTCAAGGGTGCTCTTCCCCTGAGAAGTGGGTTAGACTAGACAATCTTGTGAGATCCTTTCCAGCCCTACTTTCCTATGTTCCTATGAACTCTGAAACTGTGTGCAATTTTGGCCTCTTTGGGGGCATGTTAAAATGAATTTAGTCTGACAATTTATTGATAGATTTCAGGGACAATCTTTGCCCTCAAAAATACAAGAAAATTATGAAATATTCTGTGGCAATCTGGGGATATGTCTGTATGAAATTACGACCTCTCTGATTATGTGAATATTTTATTGTATTTTAAGCACCATCTGTATTGGCACTTCCTCTGTCACCTTATCTTTGTCCTGTTCCTTCCATTTTGGGTTTAGAACAGCCCTAGTGAGTTACAGCCAGGCACCTAAAGAGCTATTAATAAGAAAGCCATCAAGGACTCTCATTATTGAAATTGTATCCATTTCTGGAACAATGTGTTTTGTACTAGCAGGGCCAGTGACTTTGGAGAGACTTTGCACTTAGAACTGTGTCTAGAGAGGAGGGGCCAGAGCTCCCTGGTCTATGCACACATCTTAGAAAGCTACGGTTTAGCCATTTAGCAAAAGAGGAGAAACGTTGATTAAAGGAAGGGCCTCTCTTAAGAAGTCAGAGTGGAGGGAATTCTGTTGCCACAATCAAGCAAGATATACCTAAGGAATCACCAGGGGATTTCCCACCGATGGATTCTCACTTAGCCTGGGACTCACAAAAAAGGAAAGATCAGACAGAGGGGGAGATGCATTCAGGACCGTTGTTTTCTAGAGTTCTGTAATAATGCAGTGCTAATCAAGAGTAAAAATCTCTTTGATTAAGAAATTCCTGAGCTAAGCACATTGTTTGCCATGTTCCTAACTGAGGAACCAGTGTCCCCAAAACCAGATGGAAACCTTGGGGAATATATATAAACAAGTGGCTTCAGGAGAGGGCTGGGACTGGTTCCAGGGTTTTGAGTAGCAACAGCAATGTAGCGACATGGCCGGGAGCCTGAGGCACAGGGGCAGTAGTCTCTGATTGCTATTGCAATTGCAATTGCATAGCTGGCAGCGGTAGCTGTTTTTTCCACACTCCCCCAAGTCAGCTCCCAGGGCCATTCCCCCAGTCCCCCACCCAAGTTAGGCCACTGAGTAGCAATACTGCATGGTTCCACTGCCCGAGAAGGGTCAGACAGAGGACCTTCACTTGGGAATGTCCTTGAGAGACCTAAAGGCACTATTCAGACCTAAGAGTCTTAAAGTAATCACCCATAACTGAGGTCTTTTTACAGCGCACTGGTGACTGCTTATTGAGGGGGACTGGGCCAGGCTATAGCAAATGCTCCACCCGTAAAGCTACCTTCAGTCTAAAATCTTTAGGATGATAAGCCTTATAAATTTTGAGATAACCAAAGCCATTGTGTTTGGCAACAGCAGAAATCATGAAAGAACGGCTCCCTTAGTCCAGTTTTGTATAATATGGTTATTCATCACTCTAAAAATGACATAAAAATCAATAAAAAATGGAATAACTGTATAAGTGCATCCTTTCCTAATTGAAAGGCTTAACATGACTTTTTCAGTAAGAATAATATACCCTAGTGTTGACCTACTTAAAAATATAAAAAGTCACTTTACGGATGGTTGTTTTACTCTTTCTACTTGTTTCCATGAAGATAACTTTATATAAAATATAAATATTCCTCACCAGCATTTTGATCTAGGAAAAAAGTTTCATCCTTCAATAGTGCACGTAATAGAATTGGTCAGATTTGAAGCATGGGAGCACATTTTTATCTTGGATCTTTAATATTTTACAGTTCAGGCAAAAAAATTTAACTAAACTGTTGGAGAAGTAACTAGTAAGCTCACTATGCAGTTACTTACTAGTAAGGTCACTGTAGCCTTCATTTTGTTCCTTGCTTTGCCTGTAGTAAAAGCGTGTTGAAGTATAGTATAAAACCCACATTCTTATTTGATTAGCTATTGGGACAACTTATGCTACTGAAAAACTTCATACTGTTAGACTGAATTTCCCCAACAATGTAACCGTTATTGTCATCTGGAAAGTTTCCGTTACAGCTTCCAGAGCATGGAGTGCTCCCAGTGCAACTCCTCAATTGTAATCAGTCCAATGAATTCCCTCAGCTATACTTAAGACTTTGTCTGTAAATAACATAAAGGAAACACATGCATGTTCATAACACATCATTTGGAAGGCTGGACAATTTTGTAAAGAGAAAAAATGTATAAAAATAGGCAGCTGTGGTTATAGACTGTGAGTGAAATCCAAGCCAATAGCAAAATTCCCATTTGAATTTAGTGGGTTGAAGATACCACCCTATAACTTTATGGCCAATATCCTATGCGACTCCCAAACTTTACCATAAAGTTTTCAAACTAAGGAACATTAAAGATCATGTCTTTACTATATACCAACAAAATAGAGCTAAGAAATAAACTTGTACTTGAATCTATTTTCTATCTGACTCACAAACTCACCTAGTACTAGTAAGCAGACAAACTGTCCAATCTGTCTGCATCTCTTAAATCTGAAAAAAATTGCTACCAACTTGTGACCTAAGGTTTGCAAGCAGATTTCTAACAATGTGTTTCTAACATAGCTGGACATAGGAATGAATTATCAGAAATGTTAACAAAAAATGTTCTCATGAGATTATAGCCCATATTTCTACAGCAAAGACAAGATCACCAAATTTGTTCAGGTTTAGTCTTAAATTATCCATAAATAATCATTGCCTGGTCATCTTCTCTTTGGTTGATGAAGATCTACAAGTAAAGCCATCACTGCCTAAATCATGATGATGACAAATGCAGTATTTTGAGACATAACTGACAGTTCTGTGTATTAAACATCCAGACAAATTAAAAATACACTTATAACTATTCAAAGTTTCATATCCTGCATATTTGTGATTTATTTTGTTTTAAATATTTGATCTAACAGAGATTGTATGGAATCCAAATGCATTCAATAAAAAGAAATACTCAAATTAAGTAAACTTCTCCCTTTATGGCACTGAGACTTCTAGGGCACTTCCCCATGAGCGTGCACATGCAGTTGCAGTGCCACAGACCTGTCTGTGGAATCAGAAACCACACACACCGCATGTGCAGACATTCACTGTGCTGCTAATTAATAGTGTGGTTGGTTTTGTTGACACTGGGAGACCCCGGTGTCCAAAAAGCCCACACCAGAAAAAAGCAGGGCAGCACATGTGGTGGCAGTGTACATTACCTGAAACCAGAGCCTGGCCAGCCAGTCATACTCCAACTCCCAGCCAGGCTCTGTGTTCCTGGATTGCTGCTCAGGCAGCCCCAGGGGGCTGGGACAAATATGTGCAGCTGCTGGTTGTCCCCGGGGAACAACATTCCCGCTCAAAGGGACGCGCTTCTAATGTTCATGTTATTCACATGGCTTAAACCCATCTCTTAGTAAACTAAATGTTAATTCAAATGACTATCCAAAAATAGCCATTACCTACAAAAACAAAGATAAAACAAGCCAAAAAAGCAAATGCCAAGGCTAAATAAAAGTCAGCAAAATGTTACAAAAAACCCAGCAAGTCTCACGTGTTTGTTCTTCAAACTCAAAATTGCATAAATATCCAAAAGGTGTGATCTAAAACCTATTTGAGTCAAGGAGAGTCTTTCCATTGATTTCGCTAGGCTTTGGATCAGGTCAAAGGTGAGAGTGAGCTGCATGCAGAGGCCCTCAGCTAAGAGGAGGAACTTGTAATCTAGGACTGACAGCCGACCAATTCTAACTGCCATGGGAGTACAGAAGGCCAGAGGCAACTGTTCACATAACCAGGTCATGCAGTATTCAGGATTATAAAAATAGTCATCGTCACCTTGAAATGGTAGCAGAAATCAAAAAGAAGCTAGTGCAGACATCGGAACATAGATCATTTGAGTCCAAGCAGTAAGGACATCATTATACTTTTGCAGAAACTAGTAGGGTAGGCATTTGCAGAAGCCAGTGCTTCAAGCTGTACCCTGAGTAGAGAGAAGTGTGAATATTCAGATGGAAAAGATTTGTCCAACTTTAGTGTGGCCTACATCAGGCAGGAATGATTTCCTCCTGCCTCCTGGCTGGGTCCAGATGAAAATGAATCTACAGTCCACTACTATTGTTTGAAAATGTGGGCACATCAATGAATCTAACAGTCTGTTTAGGCAGCAAAATATTTCTGTAAAAGTTGGACGTAACATCCTCACTGCCAGCTGCAATCTCCTCAGCTTGCTTTGTTAGTACATCATCCTACAAAGCATCACCCCTTTGTTGCCTGACAAGTCAGTTTGTTAGCATGTAGTGTCCCGTCTTAACTGAGCACTCCAACGGTCTCTGGACTCTGGATTTAACTAAAGTAACCATAGCACACTAATGGCACCATAGTCCCAAATATTTCAGCATATCCCTAGTTGTTTCTGCAATAACATACACATATTTCAGTAAAACAGCATACAGACCCACTAAGCAGATATCCAGAATTAGCTTCTTGTGTCTTTCTGAGGAGCATGTAAAGCACTAGTTTTCCACTTTCACGAGCAACTCAAACTGCCTTATAGTCACTGCTATCAAAGGGTAATGATGGATTCAATATAACCTGCCAGGTTAAAAATGAGACACCCCACAGTTCCACAATGCTGTCGTTACTCTCATGCCATAGCCTGTTCCACCTGCTGCAGCCCACATAAGATATTTTGCACGTGATGCCAAGAGCAAAAATATTGGTTGGCAGAAGTGAAGCTTAGGCCCTTTCATTTATCTCCCCCAAAACCTAAAAAATCCATTTTACCTTTCACCAGATATACTCTCATTTTGTCTTTCACCCTTTGTCTTTCATCATATACCCTTTACACCATATACCATTTTGTCTTACCCCATATACTTGTACCAAGTCTGCCCACATGCAGGAGAAGCAGAAGGAGGAGTCCCTTGTGCAAAGATGTCAGTTGTTAAACCCTGACTTCTCCCTGCTGCCAGCTGGGGCGCACTGAACATTTTGAAAAGCATGACAGTACTTTTTAACAACGGCAGGCCACCAATTTGTTTTCTGGCCCTGATGCTACACACTTTAATAACATAAACTGCAACAGATTAAATTACACAGCAGCGTATTACAGTGGATCGGATACCAGACTGTGAGTTAACTGTATGCTGCTGATTACTCTGACACTGACTCACTGTGTAAACTTTAGAACTTTCCTACACTATGGTTTCCCCATCCAAAAAAACAATAATTATGCTTGCAAGCATCTGTAAAGTGCTTTGATGGGCTAATGTCTGTCCCTGAAAGAAAAATATGAATGAAAAACAGGTTTCAATTTTTCTTTGAATTTTTTAGATTAACCCAAAACTTGAATCTTTTTTTGTTTTCAGATTTTCCCTAAAAGCAAACATTTTTTGATGGAAGTGGAACTTTTTAAAAGCTTTTTTCCACCAAAAGACTATTTCACAAGGAAAATTATGACCCACTTCATATCTGGCATCTGCAAAGAAAAAAGGTGCTCTCAATACATGTGATAAATATTATTATTTAATGTATGATAATATGTGTAGGCTAGCCATTGCTTCTGCATTATTATATCATTCATGAAAGTTTCATTATGTACTTCTGACACATAAGGTCTGGTCAGCAAGCCTCAGATTGCATGTTCTCATTCTGGCACAAAATCAGGAAAGCCAGTCTGCAAACTGAGCAAGGTGCGTTGGTCCTGAGACCAAAGCAGCACAAACTGCCCTGCAGAATCAATGATCATATTGGTTTCTGTTTCTTCGTCAGTTTTCTCCTGTAATTAATCTTATGAGCTCATAGACATTGAACTTTTGAAATGAAAATTAGCACACTTTTTATTTCACAGGGAAATAAAGAAGATACAGCCATTCAAGACATCTCTGGAAATCCTGTCACACAAAACTCTGCTGCCATTTGGCTCTCGCCAGCAGTAAAAGGTTGTGACTGGAACTTTGTGGTTTCTAAAAATTCAATCTGCTCATTTTACAGAGGCATCATTTAGCAACTTCCCCCAGTGGAAATGTTTTGGCATTGATCATCATAATAGCTTTACTTTTTAATGCCTATGCAAGTCTACACTGCTTCTTGGAATTTTGTAATAATTATTTTTTGTCTCTTATCTATGAGGTCCAGTCAGCTGAAAGGGCAATAACTTGGAGGACTATTAGCTCTAGTTAAAAACAAGCGGAATCAGTTGGTATAAACAGTCACTTCAGACTGACTCTGGTATACTCTTTCTGCCTTAGAAATACTTGAGAGTATCTTGTATTGTGTTGTACTGAACTAGTGTTTTCCAGGGGGATGAATTATATACAGTTTGTACTTCAACCTTTTTTGAGCACTTAGCTATGAATGGTTGTATTAGTGCCAGTGGATGTGAGGTGATCTCATTAGAGAGAGAGAGAATATATTATCAGCCACAAAATTACTTCCCAACTGCTTAACAGCTAACTATTACTAAAATACAACTCTTTTTCCTAGAGAAGAGCAGCAATTTGTAACTATCCAGTCCAGATTAGGAGACTGATACCCATTTCAGATGTTGTAACCACTGCCCCTACACCATGGGGTAAAAACACTGTATGCTGCACGTACAACATTTTCTATACCAGCTATCCCTGCAGTATCCTAGAGGTATCTCAAAAACACTAAAAAAAGAGACCACTACATAAAGAGGAGTCTAATCTGATAATATTTATGTATATAGCTAGTTGCTATGTGGGCCAGTAGCTCCACCGGAGTTACTGGGTTAATTTATATGAATCCTCGATACTCACATCCATAAAGGTATACGACCAGTTGATTAATTATTGCAGAAGACTCCTTTTAACTTCAATAGGACAAGGTTTTCACTCATTATCTTTAATCACACTTTTCCTGTCAGCAACAATAGCATAGCCCTGCCTTTGCCATAAGGAACAGAAAAATGGCAATAGCCATGAAACTGCAAGAAGTTTTGTAAATGAACTGTAATCCAAAGTAGCTCTACAGTACGTTTTTTCCTAAGGCGATATCAAGTAGGGCCCTGCCGCTCATTTTATTCTGGCGTTCTGCAACATGCATCATGCCGAGGTATCAGCTGTAAAAATGATGAACAAGTTAGTCTCCCCTTTTAGTTTTCAGAATGTTTTCTTGCAGCCTTTTGTTTCAGCAGAATAACATAAAACATGCTTTCCTATGGGTTTTAAATCCCTTCCCCACCCCCCAGTACTTCTCTACCTAACAGCTTTTTAAGCTGATTGTGTCTGGAACAGCAAGCAACAAAATAAAAAAGATAAAACAGAAGGATGTGGAAGCTAGGTGACTCCTAGTATGCCTCCTCCTAACTACCTAATTCCACCACCTATGTTGCTGTTCGTTTGTCCCCCTTTCTCCCCCTTTGAATATGACATGGTGCCTTTAGGTTGCCCAGCAACCACTATAGCACTACTGCACATGCGTGTTAGGTAGTAAATTCTTATCATGCTTTATTTTCTTCCCCCTTTTAAATGAAGAACTCTGTAACAGGACATTTTCTTTTCTGATGGATAAATAACATCTGTGGGGATTTCAAAAGATGCACAGTATGCCTGCAAGGATGTAGATAATTCATTACAATTCTTGACAGACACACATACCCACATCCACCTGATGTGATTATCAGTTATAGCCTCCTCTTTTAGATATATATACACCTCCTGGTCCCTGTAAGCTGAAATTGAGTGAGGCACTAGAAATTGTATTTTTTTTATTTCTTAACAGAAAATCCAGTAGTGAGAGGAAAGGTCCTGGACTTATTCCATCTACTTTTGTGTAAGAAATCAGACAAAGCCTTCTGCCTTCCCTACCCCTTCTTGGCAAATCCTAGTGTCCTGCTGCTTTCATTTGTTTTTGATCTGCCTCATTAAAAGACTATTGATGGCTTTAACTATTGTCCTTGTTTAGGTGCTGATTTACAAGCACTAATATCTGACTGTGCTGAGATTAATGGGAGCCCATGGAGTTTACAATTATCCTTAGGTCCCCTGACCACACATGTAGGGTTTTGGTAGGGGTCATGCACTCTTATGAAAAACTCCAAAGCAGGCTTAAACCTGGGAACATTTTAATAGGATTGAATTTGTAATAGGATTTGGCAGCTTGGCCTAAACTATATGGTGTGCTTTTTTTTATGTGGAGTCATTATTATCTTACAACAAGTACTATTTTTAGATATTTTTAAAAGTCAAATAATTTCACTATACTTTAAATGACTCCTAAAGAGTGGTTTTTTTTAAATATAGATTATTGAAACAAAGGGGAATCATGACTATATCTGATATTAGGTATTGAAACATAGGATGAAAAAAGTAAAGATTTGATTTCAGTGGAATAAAATTCCTGCTGTGAATAACTGTAGGGCTTTTTTACTAATACGTCCTTTAATTCAGGGACAATATGTTAGCTTTTTTTAATTAAAAAAAAACTCTGTCAAAGTACAGTTGTGACTTCATTGAAGAAACAGCTCAGCTGAATAACAAAAGATTTCCATGCTGACTCCTCCCTTATTCAAACAAAGACACACTAGGCGACAGGGCTAGTGTAGTAAACTAGATGCATTTAAAATACTACCACAAGCTTAGAGGAAGTTACGAGGGAAGGTATGAAGGAAACTAACAGTGAATCTTATAAACAATTAGTTTTCTTTTAGCACTTGACAGTTGTGATTCTGAGTTTCAGCACATGCTCTACATGTATTAAGACATTTCTATGTTATATGGTATCTATGACATGTATTTAGTTGTGTATCATGCTTTTGCACATTTCCAGGACAATGCCTGTTAGAGACATCCTCATTAATTTTTTTATTGCACAGGATAAGAGCAACTGAATATATATCATACTTGTCCACAGAGTCATATGAGTGCTCTCTTTTAGGACATAAAAACTATAAATCCTACTGTACCAAAGAAGTTACAGTGGCTAGAGGATGGCATGAAAAAGTAACAGGAAGCTAAATTACAGATTCAGTTTGTCTGGCATTAAAAGTTTCAGGGTAGAAGAACTTTAAGAAATTTTAGATTAAAATTTATAACACCAAATTCAGTTCTGACTCATACGCCATATAATGTTATAACTTCAGCAGAATAGCACTGGGCAGAAGATATGGCAGATTTTGTCTCTCAAAGTATATTTAAAGGTTGAAAGATCCTTAGATTAATTTGTTTTTATAGAAATAAAGTGACATAAAATATTAGCAGCGAAAGTATACATCCTTTGCATATCAGACAAACTTGCATTATTATACTCCTGAACTGTTGCACATTTTTTCATAAACTTCTTATTGTCAAAGACACACGTATCTCATATAAAAGTGTGCCTTTGTTCTATACGAAGATTCCCTTGTTTCTATGTCACTGTTGAGAGAGCCTAAAAATTCTGTGGCAGATTCAAATAAATATGAAAGTGGAAGTTTGTATTGAATTAAACATGATAATAAATAATATATCCCTTGTAGTATTTATTTTGATAGTCAAATCGAGTTATTTCACTTGACCTATAGTTTTTTCAATTGCCAATTCATAGCATATAACAATGTTGTAGGTGTTGTTGAGGGGACACTTTTATGACTGTGTAGGAGACAAGTGAGCTTTGAACATTTGGATTAGAGTTAAATATTGGAAAATAATAACTACAATACCTGAAGTATCTGTTAAAAAATGATTCTTGAAATAGCAAAGTGTTGACATTTCTGTTGTCATCATTAGCCTTCAGAATAAACAGCTCACAGGCATGAATGGGGCAGTTCCCACCTTTCTTTGAGTTGTTCTTTCAGAAACTTTGTATGTTCAAAATACTATTCTGCTTTAGTTTATGTCTGTAAACTTGTTTGCAGCTCTGCAGGACATAAACTAAAACGTAGGCTCTAGATCACAATCCTGCAGGCTAAAGGAGATTCTTCAGAAAATGTATCAGCCACAAAATAATCAAATGCAAAAAGGCCAGACTGTAATATCATTTTGAAAATATTTCTCTCAACAAAAACTATTTTCTGGCCCACTATTTAATATGAACTCAGATCACACAGTCTCATTGGTAGTTTCTTAGGCCCCTGGCAGGTGTTAATAAAATTACATGATTTGGAGCCGAGGAACTTTATGCCCCATAGCAAAAACTGCACATCCTGCCATGCTAGATGTGCAAGGCAGAATACACAATTTCTGTCACAGAGCATAAAATTCCTCAGATCCTAATTACACAACTGCCTGGGCTAAATCAGGCCTGGGGGCTGCTCTCAGCCTAATCCTAGGGATCAGGAAGAACACACTTGTTTCCTGGACCCTGGGCCTGCCCAGTGCCTGATACCAATGATCAGCTGATTGTTGGCATCACTCAGAACAGACCCAGTTCAAATAGCAACAATCAGCTGATTGTCCACATTGGGACTGGGGTAGCCCATGGCCCAGTTCAATATCTGGGGCTGTTCTGAGCCCAAGGCCATTAATCAGCCCCAGCTCTGGGACCCATCTCACATATTCAGTTTAAGGCACTGTATAAACTAGTCACAGATGTTCCACATAAAAGTAATGTTTGTTAGGGGCCTTCATATCAGATTGAAAGAGAGATCTGGCTGAAAGTGAACTGAGAAGTCGTTAGCTGTGTTAATCTAAAGTCAAGGAGAAGTCAGGGCAGGGTGGTACCTAATAGACTAACTTTGAAATGCATACGGTTTTGTAGGCAACAGCCTAATTCATCAGATGCATTTCTGAATGAGTCTATAAGATGTCACCCTACCCTGCCTTCTGAAGTGAACTGACAGTAGCTTAATCCAGAGAAGAATGACATGATTCTCACAGGGAAGTATTTAAAAGAAGAGTTAGGAGCACTGCATGACCCATCTGTTGAAGAGAATTTGCTTACTTTTACCACCCAGAGAGTGGTGGTGGATGGGTTGTCCTTGGCCTGGAAGGAGGTGGGCAGTGGGGTCCTGCAGGGTTTGGTCCTTGGACTGGTGTTATTTAATATCTTCATCAGCGATTTGGATGAGGGTGTGGAGAGCATCCTCTCCAAGTTTGCATATGATACCAAGTTATGAGGCAAAGTCAACACACCGGAGGGCAGGGAGCAGATACAGGGTGACCTGAACAAGTTGGATCTATGGGCAGAATGAAATAGGATGCAATTCAACAAAAATAAATGTAAGGTACTGCACCTAGGAAGAAGGAATCCCCAGCACACCTATAGGTTGGGGGATGACCTCCTCAACAGCTCAGTGGCTGAGAGGGATCTTGGAGTCATAGTTGATTCCAAGAAGAACATGAACTGGCAGTGTAACAAGGCCATCAACAAGGCCAATTGCACCTTGTCATGTATTAGCAGATGCATAACCAACAGATCAAGGGAGGTGATGCTCCCCCTCTATGCGGCATTGGTCAGGCCACAGTTGGAATACTGTGTCCAGTTTTAGAGACTGCATGTCCCAGGGGGACAGGCCCAGAAAAGGGGAAAGTCTCTCTCAGAGGCAAACCCCAGGCACAAAGAAGGAAAAATAACAACTTTTACATTGCAGGGACCAGGAAGAGCAGGAAAACGCACAACAGGGAACCGCCTATGCAATTCGTCACCTGCACCTATATCCAGCTGAGGCCAGGTGACATCACAGGAAGACACCACCCAGCAGAAATAAAAAGCACCCCCAAAGGCACAGGAGGGGTGCTGAGGAGTGGAGGAGCCATGGGAGACCGCGGTGTGTGGCCACGGCAGGCAACGGCCACGGCAGCAGAAGCATCAGTGGCAGAAGTGGTGGCTGAGGCAACTGCAGCAACTGCAGCAGTGGGAGCAGCGGCCGCAGCAACCAGCATCACGAAGAGAGCCCCGCTGGGAATAGAGGTCCGCCGGGGACCGGGGGGCCAACTGGAAGACTGATGGGGGCTGACACGGCAGGACCCATAGGGTGTCGCAATAGTGGGAAGGACTGACGGGGGACCAACAGGACCACTGAGGAGGGCAGCAGTAGCCATGCCAATAATCAACGCAGGAGCTCTCAGTAGAAGCGACAGGTATTGCAGCACCAGGGTGGAGGAAGACACTGGAGAGAAGGAGAGAGAGACCCCGGTTGGGAGTGAAAGCCAGGATCTAAGCCTAGGGTGCGTTAGACTAGCGGCGTTAGGAGTCAGGAGGGCGTGGGACTCTTTCCTATGGGCGTCATGGCAGGAGAGTTTGGGGGTCACCCTAAAGACAACTGAGGTACCCTCCGGGGGCCTACACGAAGGCTCGTGGTGGGCCAGAGTGGCAGATTGGGTGAAGGCAGCGCAAGACTGTACCATTGAAAGGAGACAGGCACACCGCACTTCAAGAGGATTGCAGAGAATCTGGAGAGGGTTCAGAGGAGGGCCACTCACATAATTAGTGGCCTCCGTGAAAGACCCTATGAGGGGAGGTTGAGAGATCTGGATCTTTTCAGCCTTCACAAGAGATGTCTGAGGGGAGACCTTGTAACCGCCTATAAGTTTATCAAGGGAGGACAACAGGGAATTGGAGATGTACTGTTTACCAGAGGGCCCTGAAAGTAACTAGGAATACTGGGTGCAAACTAGTGGAGAGTAGATTTAGGTTAGACATTAGGAAGACATTTTTTACAGTAAGGGTGGCCAGAATCTGGAATGGGCTTCCAAAAGAGGTAGTGCTATCACCTAACTTAGAGGTTTTCAAGAGGAGGTTGGATAGTCACCTGGCTCGGGTCATCTGACCTTGGTCCTCTTTCCTGCCAGGGCAGAAGTTCGGACACGATGATCCATTGTGGTCCCTTCTGACTCTCCACCCTTTGAAGCTATGAATCTATGACCTAAAAAAGGTACAACTCCTTAGATGGATCCTGTTAGATGCATCTCTTCTGTTGCATTTTGTTATCAGAAATGTTCTGGGTTTTTTCCTTTAACTATAGCCATGTAGGTTGAGATCAGGAATAAATTTGACTCCTAATCTTTAAAAAGAAGTTACCCCTAACAAGCATCACTGTGAGCTGAAATATTAGCTGCCCAATACACACAACTTTTTAAATTAGTTATGGAGTAAATTAATTTCTGGTTCTGTATTAACTTAGCTCTATATAATTTCTTTGTATTATAATTCTTAGATAGAGGTCGAGTATAGAGACATATGCCAGTAGGCTGGACAGCACTAAATTGCTCTAGTCCATACTCCTGTGCCCATATTCCTGTGCCATTTGTTTTCTTCACATCATCCACTGGTTGTAACATCATTTTCTCATTTCTGAAGCCTAGACTCCTTACCCCCAAGCTCTCTTATCTTGAATAATGGTCAAAAAGAGATAGGGAAGGGAAGTTAACTAAACTACCTAGGTGGGAGTGTCACAGGCCAGCTGGGCACTGTGAGGGTATCAGCCACTGGGCTGTTTGGTTCGGGATCAAGGAGGCAGAGTCAGGAGTAAAGAAATGGCAAATTTATTGTAGTTTACATACACACAACAGTTAACAGAAAGATAAATGCAATAAGCAGATGATGCAGTATTAAAGAGCTAATTGTAAATAATAACAACAGATAATGACAACAGATAAATAGATTAATGTGTTGCAGGCCAGCTCGGCACTGCGAGGGTATCAGCCACTGGGTTGTTCAAAACAACAGATAGATGAATCTGTCACAGGCCAAATGGGCACGGCGAGGGTATTAGCCACTGGGCTGTTTAAAACAGCAGATAGACAGACATGGTTTGGCAATTTATCGATAGTCCCTCAAGGCCAGGTGTGCGCCAGGTGATTCCAGCAAAGTCAGGCATCCCCGATCGATGATGTCAGAGGAATTACCGGGGAAGTTCTCTTCCAATCCTCACTCACACCGGGAGTCCGGGTCCGGGCTTGGAAAAGTAATTACTGTCCTGTTTCCTCCTTCCTGCTGGTCACCTGACACAGATGCTTTTTGTACCTAGTCTTATGCTAATCTGTTGGCTTTAGAGCCACTCAAAATCTTGCCCTATCGCGGTTACCCTATGGGATTAAAAGGTGTTAAAAATTATCATAAAAGGTTTCTACCCAGACTTGGGTTTATCCAATAAGCAAATGACAATGCAGCATCTTCAGGTTTAAAATTAACATTACTCCGCCTAAATCCAACCCCTTTTAGGTTTCTCTGAATATGCTTTCTTGGGACGTGTTTTCCTGGAATGTGCTGGGTGTGCCAGGTTGTTGGATCCAGTTGTTATCATCATCAAGGCTAAATTCTGAGCTAAAAACCATTAGGTCAGCTAATCTTATAGCTATAGCTCTGTCTCTGAGGCCTAGTCAGTTTCACAAACAGTTACAAGTTACATTTGCGGGTTACAAAAATACCAGCTTTATATTAGACAAAAATTCCAAATGCCTCCAAGAAGCACATATTTATTGCTTATTAATCATTTTGGTTCTGGCCGTCACATGGGAGTAGGGTTATTATTGTGCCATAAGAGAAGGCTTACCAACTCTCCCCTAACCTATTTGTTTCCCCTCACTACTGCTGGAGGGGCCAAGGCAGCTCTGGTTGATTTCCTGTTTTCTATGGATCCTTGCTGGTATTGGGAACAAAGCTGGGCCCAGCTACCCAGCCCTGACTCTAGCCAACCCCAGGAATTTTCAAAGAGAACCCTGTGGGGAGAGATTATACTTCAGCCCATGGAAAATGATTGCCTGAAGGAAAAATAATAAATAGTTCGTGTGAAAGGTACATATCCACATGCCTGTAGTAAGAACTGCTACCAAACCCATATGTATCAGCTGTAACAAAGCCAGGTTCTTCAATTTCTGTTGGAAGGAGAGAATTTCAAAGAGGTGGTGACTATGGCAGCTGCTTTCAAGTGTATGCTTGTCAGACCTTTAAAAATGCCAGATTACAAAAAAAAAAAATAGATACAAGTTTGAAGATAAGTGGTTGTCATGTGTCTGAGTTTGCTATTCCATTTTAAATGGTTTGGCAAAGTTTTTAAGGAAAGGCATTTACATTGTAAAAATCTGAGACAAAATAAATTACAATAAGTATCTAAGAGAACATTACAGTTGTTTTAAAAAGACTATCTGGAAATATTGTACAAAATATGTTTTCTAATCAGTGATGAAATGAATAGAGCTCTTACGCTGAAGCATGTTTAGGATATTTTCATTTCTATGTATTTTAAAGTCATCGGCAATCCCTCACAGTTTAGGATGATTGTCTTTCATGGTTGTTCTATCTGTGAGTGTGAAGATGGCTGACATGGCCTATCTGGGATTGACAGCCTCTATTGCAACCCTGACATATGCTTCCACGTGGGGTGGGGTGGGTGGCTCTGGGTTCTTGATTGGGTCTGCAACATCCTGCTTCTTCTCCTCCCACTTTTCTGTCTCCTGTTGTCATTGTAAGGTTTCAAAGTACTGAGATCATTTTAGCAGACTCTTCCTTCTTTTGGGGTGGTGCTGGGTGCTGGCTCCCATAAATTGATGTTACATCTTTTCAAGTTAGTCTTCAGGACATCCTTGAAGCATTTTCTCTGCCCTCCTCTTCAGCATATGCCTTGACTGAGCTGGGAGAATAAAACTTGCTTTGGGATTCTGAAGTCAGATAGCCAAATGATGTGGCCAGCCCTGAGAAACTGATGTTGGATGATCATCGCCTTGATGCTTGGTGTGTTTACTTGCATGGGAATGCTAACATTCATTAGTCTGTCTTCCCACTGGATTTGAAGGATTTTCCACAGGCAGTGTTGATGGTACTTCTCCAGCAAGTTGAGGTGTTCCTGTACATTGTCCATGTCTCAGCTCTGTACTGTAAGGTGGGGATCATGACTGCTTGATAAACTGTGAGTTGATAAACAGTTCTGATGTCGGGATCTTCGAACACCCATTTCCTCAGGCGTCCGAAGGTTGTGCTTGTACTTTTAAGGTGATGTTGGATTTCTTTGTTGATGTCAGCCTTCTGTGAGAGGTAGCTTCCAAGGTACAAGAAATACTAAACATTCTCCAGAGGCTCATCATAAATCTGAATTGCCAAAGCTTGTTGATGGAGGACCTTAGTCTTCTGAATGTTCAGTTTCAGTCTCATTTTCTTGTATGCCTTGATAAAGACATTCACAGTTGCCTGAAGGTCCACTTCCAAGGGAGCACACCACAGCATCATCAACATACTGGAGCTTGATGATTGAGGTCTGGGTGGTCTTGGTTTTGGCTCAGAGTTGACTCTGATTAGAAGCTTGTTGGTGATCAGATGTAGCTTCTCAGGGGACATGTCTACGTGAGATGCTATGTTGCCATAGCAACACACTACAGTGACATAGCGTCAGCAGGCATAAACTTAGCGGCTAAAAATAACTGGGCAGTGCTGGGACAGCACAGCAACAGCTGTAACTGGGAAAGGGTTACAGCTAAGTACTAAAGAAAGTACTAAATGACAGTGCATTAACAACTGCATCTTGGGGGCACGTGTAAGGAATATCAAGAAGAGTGCTGGAGCAGCGATGCAGCCTTGTTTAACTGCTGTGTTAACTTCAAAGGGATCTGTAATAGATTCATTACCTAGAACCATTACTCACATACCAACATGGAGAGGGCAAAGAATGGTGATGAATTTTGATGGGCATCTGTACTTGAAGCATTTTATTAGATTCTTCTTAAACAATTTATTTTGACTATTAACAAACCACTGTTTAGTTAACACAAGTTAATCTTCATATTAAATCATGTTTTTTTAAGTGTGACAATATATGGACAAAAGCTTTTTATGCATGTGTTGTAAAAGACAAGTGAACGAGGAAGGATAGTAGCTGCACTAGCTAAAGCTGTAATATTTAAGCTAGTATAGACTTGGAAAGCTAACGCTAATTATCTTTTTTGGAAAGACAACAAAATCTGACCAAATATCCCTGACAGTCTAATTTGTCATATATCTTATATAATATCTTTTTCATAATAGCTAAATTGGAACCCAAGTGCCAATCATTGATCTAATGGACAGATGGCAATTTTCATTTGATACGGATTAGAGTTTTGGCAATCAGAAGGGTTTGAGGTAAGAATTGTTCTTGTGTTGCAGATATTCTTGAGTACTGTCTTCAAATATTTGTATGGTAAATGCAGATTTTACACTTACACAGATAAGCTATAAATGCATTTTTAATTATTGTCATTTGTACTTTATACAAGTCTGTCACAAATTTTCCACTTTACCAACTGTTCACAAAATACTTAATGAGGTCTAGTATGCTTATCACTTACCTGCAGCCTGAATCTGCCCTCTGATCCATTGCATACATCACTGCATATCTTTGAAAATCAGCTTTATAAACAAATGCATTAGTTGTTTTTCCAAAATACACCAGATTGTTTGGCAACTTGTCTTTTGATGTGTGTATCATATGTCTTTTGATGTGTCTTTTGGTGTTTAACTTATTTAAGTGAAGTGCATAATTCATTTTTCTATGGAATTGAAACAATGCAAATTAAATTCAAAATTTCATGAAACTCTTGCATTACATTCCACATGAGGAGAAGGGCTTGTACAGAAAATGGAATTGAGTTCACTTAACATGGATCCTATAAAATGAAAAGCTAATAAAAATTTAAATTTTAAGTAACCACAATTGGTGGGACATATTTAGTATTGAATTTACTAGTCAAATGTTTTCCATGCATTATATAATTACCATATAATACTTAATGAAATGTTTTAACCTTATAATATTATTGAAAACTGTTTCTGAACTGTTGTGTTTAGGCAGGTGTGTGTGAAACACCTGTCATCATTATTCCTACTTTGGACAGGACTGGAGTGCAGGATTGTAGTGTTATTCAATGACCAGTACCAATATATAAAATTATTGCCTTATATGGCATGGATCATTATGGTTGAAGAGAACTTTGTTGTTTGTAGAAGTTTCTGACTCTGTGACTCAGTGGGGAGCAGTACCTCTCACCAAGGCATTGTGTTTATTGCTGATTTTGAGCCAATCCAGATCAACTTTGTGGACACCTAGAAAGAAGTAGATGGAAGTTAGGCACCAAAAACACAAAAAGGGATCCAGGTTGACTTCATTCCAGCAACTTTAAAATAGCTTACATGCCTAGAGTCGACTGTGGGGGGTTACTGCACATGTTCAGAAGGGATCCAGGACAGCTCTTTCCTGCCTAAGATCTGTTGTGATCCAAATTAGTGTTGGGAGGTACTAAAGTCTGCATCAGTCTCCAATTCTCTAGGTGGCCACACTTATCAAGTGCTGGTGTGCAGTTCATTTTACAGCATAGCCAGTGCTGCTATAGATAAAAATTCCTGGCAGCAGGGACCAGAATCTGGGCCTTTTTCCTCCATGGGAGTGTTACCCTCATCAGACTACACAGTCATAGATTCATAGATTCATACAAGTAGGGTCGGAAGGGACCTTGTAGATCTTCTAGTCTGACCCCCTGGGCAGGAGAGAAAACTGGGCTCAAATGACCCTAGCCAGGTAGATATCAAGCCTCCTCTTAAAGACCCCCAGGGTAGAAACCATCACAACCTCCCCTTGGAAGTTGGTTCCAGATCCTAGCCACCCTGACTGTGAAGTAGTGCCTCCTGATGTCTAGTCTAAACCTACTCTCTAACAACAAGGATAATGTGGCCATTATCTTTGTTAACCCAGGGGGCACTCAGGGGAACAAGGTCTCTCCCAAACCCTGCTGGTCCTCCTAGTGAGTTTATAGATGGCCACCAGGTCCCCCCTCAGCCTTCTCTTGCAAAGGCTGAACAGGTTAAGGTCCTGTAGCCGCTCTTTGTAGGGTCTGCCCTGCTGTCCCCGGATCATGTGGGTGGCCCTTCTTTGGACCCTCTCAATGCTGTCCACATCCCTTCTGAAGTGGGGGGTCCAGAACTGGATGCAGTACTCCAGCTGCGGCCTGAGCAGTGTTGCATAGAGGGGGAGGATCACCTCCTTGGCCCTGCTTGAGATGCATCTGTGGTGCATCAGTCATACTCCCTCTTCCTTGCTTTTTTTCCGGCCCCTTGATTTTATATTCTTGGATGCCCTATGGGTCAATTTCAATTGGAGGAGGCTACCACAAGGACTGATGGTTAAGACATGCTTCTGGGAACTTAAAGATGTCAGTTCGAGTGCCATCAGGATGTGGAGGGCTTAAAACCCAGGCTTCCTACTTCCTGGGTGAGTTCCATAACCATTAGGCTATTGGGCAATAGCCATCCCCACCACTGCCAGCTGTGTCCATGAGTGAAAGCAGAGGTGGCTGGGGAGAGAGTATGCTTCATACTGAACTCACTGCTGCAGTTAGGTGTTTGATTCAGATAAGTGCTCTGGATCCCAAATGGATGGAGGTGCTCTATGTGCAGCCCTGAGGTGGAGGAGCCCACATCCCTCTGCCTCACATTGTTTTTGGTTGCCTTTCAAACTATCAGTACTTCCCTGCTGGGCAACTTGAAGTTCTGGATTACCCTTAAGAGGCATCTAGAGCTCCCCATTCACTGCACAGGGATCCTCAGTGCCTAACCCCATTGATCTGGATCATTTTCCTATGGCAAGGTGTTCAAATTTTAGGCATTGTGACACCTAAGTGGAAATACTTATAAGGTTGATTTGGGTCTTTGTTCCCAGTCCCATTTGCTCAACTGTCAGGCATCCATGACCATATGAATGGATGTGCTAAGTGACTTAATCCTTCTGACAGCTCACAGAGCATATCTGCATGAGACATTTACTGTGCACTAAACTAATTAAGCTGGGCAGTAAACATTGCATGTCTACACCTGTGCCCCTCTTAGGCTGAAATAAACTAGTTAAGCCTGCAGCAGGATAATACTTGTAAATACAAATATTATTCTGCTGCAGAGTTTTTTATTCCACAGCAGAGCATGTGAATATACTGTCCCAGCTGGCTGGGCTACAAGAGTGCTTCAGTGTGGGGGCTGCCTGCTGGCTAGCCCCCATAACTTAAGCACCCTTATGCCCCAGATAGCCTCTCCACAGCCTGTTGAGCCAGGGGAATCAGCCACAGGCTGGCAAGCTGACCCCCAGGCTCCTGCCAGCTGGGGCTGCTCTGACCTATCTCAACAAACCATGGTCCCAGGTACACACGGAATAATAAGCTCCAGAGTTTATTCATGCATATTACTTAAATGCATAGATGCACCCACTCAGTAGAAATCTGATATGAAAAGTTTGTGACAAATTAACAATGATGTCTTCAGATCTGTTGTTAACATGGTATACCTGGATCGTCTATGATGAGAGATAGAGATCTAAATGGATAGCAGAGCTTACCAATTTAGAGAAAGAGGAAAGAAGCTTTTTTTTAAGGATGTTTGCCTAACTAACTACCTGAGGGTTGGTTAACACAATGCCAGAGTGAGTAGCTGTAGAGCAAGCAACATCCTTGCTTCTTCTACTTGGACAGACCTCTATTTAAGCAAGGTGTGTCGGAGTGAGAGCAATCCTAAGTCCATGTCCCCACTACATATTTACTGTACCATGCAGTGGCACATTCAAATACACTGCAGTGCTCCATGTCACACCAAATGCAATGTAGCTGCATCTGGATTGTGCTGAATCTGTGCGACTTAGTGGAGCTAATTAGCACACCAGCTCTACATAAATGTAACTTCTAGTTGGGGAGGTGGCATGTGGCAAGAAGCACAGTACATTTGAAGATACCACTATCTAGCACAGTATGTTTGCTATATAGAAATGCCTTGAGTCTCATAGGTACAAGACTTTGTTTTCTCTTGGGGAATGTAAGTTCTGGTTTGTACTTGTAAACGAGGAGGGAAGTCTATCTGACTTTGCTTCTGTTGAAGTATAAATATTGCAGTAGATGACATCTGTATGCAAACTGCTCTTTTTTTCTCAAATGCTTCATTCTATTCATAAAATAAAAGCACTTTGTTTTAAGAAGAATAATGGACAGTATTACTGCCTGCAAGTCCTGGAGGGGGAAGAAATGTAGGTGGCTGACATGCAGGTGGTATATACAGAGTAGAATAACCTGGGTCCTTGTCAAAGAATGGAATAGTCATGAGACAGGTCTGGGCAAGAGCCTGAACACCAGAGGGTTTGCTGTCAGAGAAACTAGAAAGGGACAGAGGTAAAATAGACATATCATATCTGAAGTCTTTTGAAATTCTCTTTATTCCATTTAAGACAGACAGCCACCAAAAAGGCAAGAAAAAATATGAGATACTATGATAGGAAGAAGGAAATTCTTTCCTCCCTTCCTGTGGATCCCCAGAGGTCCACCTGAGGGGAGATCTATTCCTGTGAACCACAGATGGTGTAGGGTAGAAAAGAAAGCAGTCCCCTAGTGAACCTTTAAAGTCTCATCATGATAAATCTAATAATGCTTCTGGAAGCAGGGAGCTCTTGAAAAGCTTTCAAAGAGTGTGTGGACACTTCAATCAGCACCTGCACAAAGAGGGCAAGGCTTCTGACAGCCTAGTGTAGATTGGGAGCAGGTATGAGTGGACAACAACAGGACACCAAGCCCCTGAGAATATTCCAGAGGTGCAGAATGCCCATTGCTGCCACCTTTTTCTGTGTTCCTTTTCTCTGCTCCTCTTCTCTTCCTTGATTCCACTTTACCCATTCTTCTTTCCACATGTTTTTCCTCTATGGTCCCTGAACATTTCCCCAGTTCCCAGTTGGATTCCCTAGCTCCCTCTTTCCCCCAACTCTCTGATCACTTCCCCCAGCTCTTCCCAGGGGGCACAGGCCCCTGGATGATGCGGGATGACAGCAGCCTGCTGCTGCTGGCTGGGACTGGCACTGGATGCAGCCCATACTGAGTGCCAGAAAGACTGGTGCTGTCACTGGCCCCAGCCAGCAGCGGCAGCCTGCTGTCATCCCGCATGCAGATCCAGGGGCCTGCATCCCCTGGGAGGGCTGCAGGGCTGTGGCAGAGTCCTCCCGGGGAGCGCAGGCCCCCAGATCTGCACATGGGATGACAGCAGGCTGCCACTGCTGGCAAGAGATACAAGTTTTCTTAGCTGCTTCGCTATCTTAAGAACAAACCTGGCTGCTGCTCCTGCAGTGCGCTTCAACCATGCCACTGCACGCCTTCTGGAACCACCCAGAGTTAGTGCTTTTTTTTTTCATTGTTCAGAAGTGTCCATAGCATTGCACTTACATTTTGAGTTCTGTCTCTGTAAAGGGGAAAGCTAGAAACTTCTTTTAATGGAAATATCCATATCCAGCAGTTTTCTGATGCCTTGTAATAAGCTCATCCTCGCCATGCTACATTTTGTTGTTCCCATTGAAATTTTCAAAAACCTTTAACATTAGAATTTACTCAACCAATTTCTGATACTATGCCATAGATATGATCAAGAGAGATCAACTGCACTTCATTTGATCTGGCTCCTTCATTCAGTTTGTCTTTGTACTCAGTGACAAAAACATTCTAGACCATTTCTTAACCACTGTTGAAAATCTGTTTTCCAGGCAAAGAATTCCTATTTCAGCATTCCTAAGCAAACGAGCAGACAGAAAGAGACAAAATCATAGAGCAGATTTTCAAGACTGATGGAAAACACCCGAAAAAAAATCATGTATATTTGGCTTTATTCGTGTGTTGGTCATCACCCTTACAATGAAAACTCTCTCATGGGAACCCATGAATGGATTACATATAGCATCCAATGCTCGCATGCATCAATGAAAAGTAGCCTAACAATAAATTCTTGCATAAAAATAAAGTTTTGATAAAGATGCAATGAAAGAAACAATTTTTATAAGCTTAATCAGATATACCACAGGGAGATCATGATTCAGCATTTATAAAGAAACTACTATCCTAGAACCAAGATGTTATAGTTCTGTTCAAAGCACTAACATGGAATAACATCACAACTGGCAGTAATGAAATCCATAGAAACAGGAGAAGGAAGATTGCTGAGTTTTGGGATTACCAGTACATATATTTGTCATAGGATTGGACAATACCAGTCCATCAAGATGTGCTAATGGTGTCACTGGTGACTTTTAGACAAACTCTTATTAAATTCTGCCACCCAAATTCTAGAAAGGATGGGATGATGCTCCTCTCAGCCATGGGGTTCATCATCTCAGTTACCATTGACTTTTTTATGTTAGGTCCAAAAACACTCCCAAAGAACACCTTTTCTTTTCTTCTTTTGCATGGACTAGATAATATAAGAAATATTTAAAAAAAATATAAAACATCTTGGAAAAGCTACCATGTTCTTTTCCCTTTTATGAGGTCTTCTTCCCAACCATCTGGGTTGCTCTATAAATAGACTCCCAAAATATTTTCCAGGAGCAAAAGTATGAACATTCTTAGCAAAATGTAGATACATTTGCAGCCTCCTTTCTTGGTTATTTGAAGGTAAAAGCAATTGATTTCTCAAACCCTGTCCTTTGCACACACCTTTTGAAACAATGGACATCACTTTATAAGAGTTTTATCACAGGCCCAAGAGAGAAAGTTTACCATTCTGCTATACTCTTTCATTGAAAGATCACATACCTTATTTAGTGTATTGTGTTAACTGATTGAACAGCTATTCAATATTTTTGTTTTCTCTTCATTGTTTGGTGTGTAGCCTTCAGCCTTATTTAAAGCAAACTATTCACAGACTATCCTGAAGACAAAATTATTAATTTCTTCATGGATTTTTCTGTGGTACTCGCCGGGATAATATATTTTACAGAAATATCTTAGTCTACCTCACCTGTGGGGTGATGGGTGTTGTTATCTCCATTTTTAAAGATGGGAAGCTCAGCCAAAGAAGTATGAAGTAAACAAATATGCTGTAAATTAGAGTGCCCAATATGCAACAAAACGGTGTTTTAGGGTGCTTATCATTATATAGTTCTTTAAGTGTTTAGCGCTCCTACTGACTTCAGTTACAGGTATTAGTAATCTGCCTTATTCTCAGAAGTGATTTACCATTTTTGACTGACATTTTAAGAAGTAAGCATGAGACAGTTACCCTAAATGTATACTTTAAATTCAATCTGTTAAAATATGGTAATGTTTACATGCAACTGAAATTTGTGTGCTATAACAAGGGCTCCTATAACAGACCAGCCCTATAGCTGGACTGTATGTCCTAGCTATACCAGCACATAATCAAAACCATCTTGGCATAAAATGAACCTATCTTACAGGATTTTACATAAAAATCATGCCCAGTAACCATTATATAAACTTCCACCTACCATGGACAGTTACATTTTGCAGCATTCATAGAACAATTCTACAGGTTACATTTGTGCAGAATCTTTACCATGAATGCCAAATCAGAATGAAAAAAAGACCAGATAATCAGAGCTGATTATATTAAAAACTTACCCTTAAAGCAATCTCTGGGATTAAAAAAACCAAACAACCCCACATTACAAAAATAGTACTAGATAAGCATCATCATTGTTTTAGGGTAGGAGTATTTTACATAAGCTCATTAATCATGTACTTTTAATGTATTTCTCAGTGCTCTTCTGCTACTTTTTTTTTCTCTGAAAAGAAAATAAAGGTAGAAGGAAAAGAAGGAAAGGAGGGAAATCCTGGCTGCAGAGGAAAGCTGAAGAGGTTTTGACACAGAGGTTTCATTATCACCTCATTTCCCTCCCTGTAGGCATTCATTAAAATGTCAGCTGTTTGAAGGTATGCCAATAAATATATAAATAATACATAATAATTTCATTTGCAAATTCCACCTGGGAATACTGGCACACACTACTTAAGGCTTGTCTTCACCAGGAAATATCATATGTGCTTTTCTGCACTGGTGTTGTTCCACCATGGGCAATAATGCGGGCATTGCAGTGTAGAGGGAGCACCAGGATTTTTGTCCCATGCCATCTAAACTGGCTAAAAGATAATTAGAAGAATATATGTACCCAATATATGCTATTATCTTCCCCTGTTGCATGACTTAATGACATGTTGGTAAAAATGTATATGCCTCGGGGGATCAGCCCTGCATACAGCTAGTCTACAATTAAAGAAGGTACCTCAGCATTTCTTAAAGATCTAACCCTGAATGTTCTGAACTGATTGAATGCCCCTAATCTCAAGTCTTTTCACAGTCAGCCCAGTGACATGCTGCTATTATGGTATTAAGAATATGTACTTAATGCTTGCATTTCCTACTTTTTAACTTCTTGACCTTGGAACCTTTAATAATGTTCTTTTAACAATGCGTCTACAATATTAAACATAAAAATTACAAACTCACCTTTGTATCTGTGCAAAAGCATTATACAAATAAAATAGAGGATATTTTGAAAGGTACCTTTCAAATCTAGAACACCAGTTTCAATACAGTTCTCTCACATGGGTAGCAGATAAAGGTCACCTCCTTGAATATATAACTATTGACTTCTAAAACATCAGTGCACATAAGTATGGACTAGTGGTGCTCAAAGTATGACCCACAGGCTGCATTCAGCCTCCTGAGCCAAGTCACCCAGCCCATGAGGCCCCCCCTGTGTCTGGAAATTTGGCAGTGGAGGAATGGGAGAAGTGTTGTCACAGCTCTGGAAGCCCAGAAGAAAGTAACATTGCATGGCCTCAGCCCTGGCCCTAGCACACAGTGTGGGACCTATCATGTGGCTCTGGTCAGTTTGTGGTCTGGGTCCAGCTCACAGAGTAAGTCCATGTGCACTAAATTTAGCCCATAGACTGGCTGCACCCCATTCATCCAGCCTGTGCACCAGAGACATTGGGCACTACTGGTATGGACTATATGTTATAGCCCTCTCTTCCATGGTCTATGTGACAGAAGCAGATGGTCTTAGACTAGCTGTTAGTAGTCAGTGTATATTCCCCTGGACATTGCACAGAGACTGTGCTCATGAACTGGGTCAATGATTTTGGTCTGGAGATGAGAAATTGTGCCATGCTGGTCTTACTCAGTCTTTCTCTGGCCTTTGATGCAGTTGACCATGAGGTGCTGATAAAACGTTGACATGAGTAGGTGGGCATTTGTGGGACAGCTCTAAATTTGTTCTGCTCTTTCCAAGCAGTCAGGTCCCAGAGGATGATGTTGGATGAGTGTTCATCATCCCCACAGGAATTTTCCTTTGGGATCCCCTAGGCTTCCATCTTTGTCTCCCATCCTATTCAATGGATGTATGAGTCCAGTGGGCCAGACTGTACAGAGCTTTAGAATGAGATTCAACCTTCCCTTAACACTCAGGTTCACAGCCTTGGGATGCTCCTGGCTCCTCTCCTGCACCTAGATCTTCAAGTGTTGGCCATGGGTAGGAGATACCACCACCACAGGTAGGAGCACCTCTCATCAACTTTGTCTGGTGAGAAGGCTGTGACACTTTCTTTCAGATTCAGATCTGGCCACCATCATCCGTGCCTTTGTAACCTCAAAGCTAAGCTAGTATAATGTGCTGCATATTGGGCTTCCCTTGAAAACTATCCAGAGGCTGCAGCTGGTGCAAAAGGTGGCAGTCCACCTTCTGACAGGGATGGGTCACCAGGAGGATAGAACTCCAGTGCTCAAGCATTGTCTCCAGGTAGCTTTCTGGGCACAATTTTAGGTGCTAGTTTTGACCTTGAAAGCTATAAAGAGCCTGGGATTGCATATCTAAGGGACCACCTTCTACTCTATGTCCCATTGTTATCCCTAAGGTCAGTGAAGAGCAACCTCTTGCAATTACCATCACTACACTAAGTTCACATGACAAAAATATAAGGAAGGTCATTCTCAGCAGTTGTTCCTCAGCTCTGGATCTGCCTTCCTCTGGGGGCCTTCCAGAGCCCAGGCCTGTACATCTTTTGCTCTGAGTCCTTTCTGTTTGAACAGGCATTTAAAAACCAAAACACGGCCAGGATGTTGTTTAGTGAGTCTCTGCTTTAATTTTATTTTGTTATTGTTTGATTCTAGTTGTCCTTTCAAGTTTCTGTTATTCTTGCTGTAAGCTGCTCCTGAGTCTTTATTGGGAAGGGAGGCATATAAATCATATACATAAATAAATATCATGAAAATACTATTGCACATAGCATTAATCAACACCCTTGTTGATAATCTTGGTCTAAAGTTTCAGAGATAAATTAATATAGTGGCTTAATTACCCTTTTTCTGTCACTGGTGGCCTTTGAGGAGTAGGGTTGAGGACAAAGAGTCTGGGTAGGACAGTGCTGAGAAGCTTCAGCTGTTCCTGCCAGAGCTATGCCTGTTCTATAGAATTGCGCATGGCCTCTAAGGCTGTCAATCTGCCACTTCACAAAAACAGTAAATTCCTTTTAAAAATGTTAAGGGGATCTTAAGAAAATGAAAAATACATAATTACAATAAATGTAAGTTTTCCACTGGGTCATACATCTTCATTTAACTTAGTGATTTAGTGATTCCTAAAGGAAATGATTATAGTTCTTTGTTCTTAAACAAATAAGTTGTGTTCTTTATCCTCCACAGAAGCTGATAATATGATAGGTGCAGCTCTAAGGAATAATTATACTAAATGGCCGTGGATACCTCAAAAGACAGAATACATCTATTATGCAGAATTCCCTACAGAAATCTTAGAAATCTTATATGCATTGATTGCTAGTTAGCATTAGAAAGACTTTTGCAAGTTGACTTTACCAAGGCAGCAACTATTTGCATTAGCAAACAGGCAACATCAGCTAGCTGATAAGAATACAGTGGAGTAATGCAATTAATATAGTTATGTCTGTTAATTAGTGTTTGCTGACTGTCAAAAGAAGATACCTGTTAGGAGACAAACTTATTTTCCTGATTAAAGAGTGGGGCCCATCTTGCTGAATTGAGATGGCCCCATTTTTGATCTAATTAAAGGTAGCAGAGTACAATAAACTGAAAACTCATGGCACCCTGACATATATTCTGGCACATGTCCAAGAGGGGCCAGCAGGGGAGATTATGCTTAGGGGCAACCAACACGGGTTCATTAGCGGCAGGTCCTGTCAGACCAACCTGGTGGCTTTCTACGACCAGGTCACCAAATCCTTAGATGCAGGGGTATCAGAGGACACAGTCTTTCTGGCCTTTCAGAAGGCCTTCGACACTGTCTCACACCGTTCTCATTAAGAAAATGGGGAACAGTAGTGTCGACACCTACACAGTCAAATGGGTCACCAACTGTCTGGAGGGCTGCACCCAGAGAGTGGTAGTGGATGGCTCATTTTCGACCTGGAGGGATGTGGGCAGTGGGATCCCCCAGGGCTTGGCCCTCGGACCCACACTGTTCAACATCTTCATCAGTGATTTGAAGGAGGGGGTAAAAAGCACCCTGTTCAAATTTGCTGATGACACTAAGATGTGGGGGGATGTGGGCACATTAGAAGGAAGGAATAGGCTACAATTGGACCTAGACAGGTTACAGGGGTGGGTGGACGAGAATAGGATGGGATTCAACACTGACAAGTGCAAGGTGATGCACCTGGGGAGGAAGAACCAGCACCATACCTACAGGCTGGGGAACTCCCTTTTTGTCATTGAAGAGGCCAAAAATGATCTTGGAGTTATAACTGATGCCAAGATGAACATGGGCTGGAAGCGTGGGGATGCAGTCAGGAAGGCCAACCACACCTTGTCATGCATCCACAGGTGCATCTCAAGCAGGTCCAAGGAGGTGATCCTCCCCCTCTATGCGGCACTGGTCAGTCCACAGCTGGAGTACTGCGTCCAGTTCCGGGCGCCGCACTTCAAGAGGGATGTGGACAGCATGGAGAGGGTCCAGAGGAGGGCCACTCACATGATCGGGGGCAGCAGGGCAGGCCCTATGAGGAGAGGCTAAGGGACCTGAACCTGTTCAGCCTCCACAAGAGAAGGCTGAGGGGAGATCTAGTGGCCTGTTACAAACTAGTCAGAGGGGACCAGCAGGCATTTGGAGAGTCCCTATTCCCCCGAGCACTACCAGGAGTGACTAGAAACAACGGTCACAAGCTGGCAGAGGGTAAATTCAGACTAGACATCAGGAGGTGCTACTTCACGGTCAGGGCGGCTAGGATCTGGAACCTAGGGAAGTGGTGCTGGCTCCTACCTTGGGGGTCTTTAAGACAAAGCTAGACAAACACCTTGCTGTGGTCGTTTGACCCTAGTACTCTTTCCTGCCATGGCAGGGGGTCAGACTTGATGATCTGCTCAGGTCCCTTCCGACCCTACTAACTATGAAACTATATTTGCATATTCATAAGTGAGATAGATTGATATTTTGAAATTAACATGGACCAATGAGAATAAAGCCTAATTAGTAAACATGCTTTCTTTATTAACTTTCAGGTCAGGAATTTGTCATTACTATAAAATAATAACAGACGGCCTTTTTATATTAAAAAAAGATAGTTCTGCCATGTAGTTTGGTCTTTCTCATTCAAACTCCTTCTACTTGTTACACAATTGTTCTGGACCAGTCAGTTGCCTAATAGAATGATGTAAAAATGAGGAAATAATTCCATGCAAATGAAGAAGTTTATCATTTCTGTCACCAAACCCAGATCCTTGAAGGCATTTAGCTGTCTAATAAATTAAAGTTAGGTGCCTAAAACCCTTTAGTCCTGTCCCCACATGTAGCGGCAGGTATTTGCAGCAGCATAAATAGCAGAGGCACAAATCTGTGCTGCTGCTTTGTGGCCCATCACTCACCCTTGCATGTGCACTTCGGCATGTAGCAAATTGTCCCTCAGGGGCAGGGGGGCAGCATCTATGTTGGTCCCACCAGTATTACCTGGTATCCTAGTGCAGCAGGGGCACAGATCCAGGAGCACAAAGCCTGACTGGCAGCTGCATGCACCACGCTGCTTTTTTTCAGAGTTTCTTTTTGCCCCTGCACTGCAAATTTGCAGTGCGGGACATGATTTTAAGATTCTGGCCGTGTGATTTGTGGCACCGCAAAGAGGTTTGAAGCACCACAAACTGCATGTGCCTTCACATCTGGATGCACCCTTTGGCTGGTTCCAGACATGCAGGCAAGTGCAGTTTGTTGTGCCGCAGTCCTCTTTGCAGCACCTCAAACCGCACGTTGCATATGAAACCATGAGCCTGATTGCTAATTTGCATTGCTAAGGAAAAATTTGCTACCAGAATTTCCCAGTAGTAAAAAAAATCCTGCAAAAAAAAAGCAATGCAAAGTGCCATGTGCCCGGAAAAAAGTAGAGCTCCCCAGATGGCTGGATTGCAGCGTGCCTTGAGACAGAAAAGCAGCATGCCTCAAGCCAGCTGGGAAGCGGCACTTGGAGATGGGGGAGCAGACAGCCTAGGGCTGCCTGCTCCCCTGTCTCCACATGATGTGGAGCTCCTGTCTCAAGGCACACTGTGCCCCAGCCAGCTGCTCTGAGGCTGGCTCTCCTGGGGCCTCAGCAGGGTGGGGAGGCTTGCCACTGCTGCTGCCACCACAGCTGGTGCTTCAGCTGCCAGGCATCCTCCATGCACCAGACCTCCTCCTTCCAGGCCTCACAGAACAGCTGTTCTCAGGCCTCACAGATGTTATGCAGCACACAGGCTGCAATGATTACCTGGAGGAAGTTGTCCTCAGCGAACTCGAGGCAGGGAGTGATGGTGCACTAGGATCCCTTCAGACACCCAAAGATGCACTCCACCAGAATGTGCTGCCCAGGCAGCAGTTAAAGTGGACCTGGTGGGGATCCAGCTGGCCGGTGTTGGACCGCATGAGCCAGGGCAGGAGTGGGTTGGTGGGATCCCTGATGAGGAGGGGTAGGACAGCCATGGCTCCCAGTTGTAGGTCTGGCACCCCCAGCACCCACTCTCCACTAGTCCTGGCAGGCTGGAGTTTCTAAAACCACAGGCGTCGTGGGTGCTGCCTGCTCAGCTGGCGCTCACATGCATGAAGGCCCCATAGTGGTCCACCATGGCCTGGAGCACCACAGACTGAAAGCCTCTCTGGCTGTAATAGGGGTGGTCTCCAGGGGGTTGGGCAGGTGATGGGGATGTGGATCCCATCCAGAGCCCTGATGCACTGGGAGAATCCCAGGACGGAGGACCCCACCACCACCACCAGGGGGTTGTGCACACAGAGCATGGTGTACCCCAGCACATCCTGGAGGACCATGCACACCTCCAGGGCAGCCTCTCTGGTGGTGGCCTTGCCTATACCAAACAGATGGCCAACATACCACAGGCTGGAGGACATGGCCAGCTTGAGCAGGGCGAGGGCCAGGCAGGTATCTGTAGGAAGGGGCAGCCGCATGCCAGTTTGCTGCCACTCCAAGTGTGGCTGGAGCTGCTCCAGGAAATCCTGGAAGGTGTGCTAGATGATGTAATGCCCCCAATCCTGGCTGGCCTGGTAAGCCCAGAGGTGGGAGGGGTGGAAGCCCAGGAAGGCGACAGTGGCCCCAATGGTGGCATCCTGGAGCTTGTCATAAGTGCCCTGCTGGGGTCCAGCCAGGCAAATGGAGTCGAGGCAGCAAGTGTATGGTGGCAGCCCTGAGATGGCACACAGTGGCCTTGCAGGCAGTTGCTACATGTGGGGGAGGTGGGAGGGGCAAGACAGCCATAGGCCTGGGGGTGGTCAGCACGGTGGGCCAGCAGGGCCAGTGCACTAGCCAGCAGGAGCCTGGGGTCATCACTGCCAGGAACAGAGGCTGGTGCAACCATAGTACAAAAAGGCAGAGGTGGCAAAGAGACCACTGCTGCTTGCTGTCCCTGTGCTGGGCATCCTGTTCCTGGCTAGGGAAGTGGCTGGCCAGACAGCAGCAAGTGGGCCTGCCTTTTGAAGAGGACTGCTGGCTGCTGGTAGCTGCAGCCAGAGCCTGGAGCTCCCCTGGCAGCAGCAGGGGCCCATTTCAGGACCCTGGGAAGTGGGAGTAGATTGGCATCAAATCTGCTCCCACTTCCCTGCACATGTAGATGCTTACTCAGCACCATTTACTCATGAGTAAATTACTTGCTAGTAAAGTGGTGCTGCAGCAAATGCATGTGTAGATTCTTCCAATGGCTGCATCTGCATGAGATGCTGACTGCACAGTAGCCTGAGATTACTGCACAGTAGTGTCACGTGGCAGCAACTATGACTCAGTGCTACTGTGCAGTAGTCCTGGCCTACTACACAATCAGCAATATTGCACAGTAATTCTGATTACTGCGCAGTCACTTAGTACTTGTTTATACAAGTAGTATAAACTAGTACTAAATGACTGTGCAGTAACAACTGCACAGTCAGTGCCTCATGTAGATGCACTCATCTGCTTCCAAATCAGCATCTGCTCTTTAAAAAAGTTTAGGAGTGACACCCTGCCTTTTCTCACTTAGTGAATCAATGTTGCATGCACTCTCCTCATTTGCCAGATTTTGTGCAGAAGACGCAAGCTGAAGGACAACAGAAAATACTACCTTCAATGATGAAATCTCTCTGAAAATGTTCAAGAACAGGAGTCCAAAAACATACTATCACAATGACCTCAGAGGAGAAGAGAAATGGCAATAGGTTTACAATTGGCTTTAATTATATATACCAAATTGACCGTGAAATGTTATCATTTAGAGTAACTAACCTTTTTTAACTAGGAAAGGTGAATGATGGAGTGACACTGCTTTCTTGTTTATTATCTATTTACGTGTATCTCTTCACCTAATACATCTACAAATCCTTTACTTTAAGTTAATATGGGGAAGAAATCATGTTTGTACAATCCATTTACAAAATAAGAATACACCAACTTTTCTCATATATACAGGTATTTATTTTAACAATCAACATGAAAAAGAAAGCACTTGATTTAATCTTCTTCAATCAGTGTCAACTATATTACTAGTTAATGGGAGTTTATACTGCATAATATTATTTCCTTTGTGTGAACCATTTTCTGACATGTCCCATCTAGTTAAATCACTTATCCTTGTACATTTTATAGCAGGACAAAAAATATAGAATGTAATCAGTGAATTTGTACATACTGAGATAGGCAATCAATTCTATTATATTATAATGAGGGTACAAATTATTGATGTGAAGTTCTCACTTATTTCAGCATTTCAGTTGGTCAGCTAGTTATAGTAAAGTATTATTTGATACCTTTTGCATTGCTGTGATTTTCTTTTATCTCATAAGGTGATCACAGTTTCTATTGATTTAATCTTTCAAAGTTGTTAATTATTTTAAAATCTCAAATACATACAATTTTTTTACCATGACTTAGGGAAAGGTTGGGGCATCATCTGAGCATCATCCCTCCCACCCGCTACCCTAAACACAGGCATGCACCAATGGTTCCTAACCTAAATTTCAGGGTTTTTTACTTTGAGGACTCAATTTGCAAAAGGTCCAGAAACCTGCAAAACTGAGCCATGAGTGAAATAAACTGCTCCTGGGAAGACCTGTCCTCTGGGATCTCTATAACAAAAATGCACTGGAATAGGATTAATTAATTTTTTCTCCATCTTTTCTTTGGCCTAATATTCTGTCTTCCAGGTAAAGAAATAGTCCCATGACCTCCACACCCTCCCCCTCCCCAAACCTCCTGAACAGCTAAAGGAGGAACAGAAGCTTGAATTGCATAGAGACACTAACAATTCTGAAAAGCAGGTCCTTAAACATTCATGGTTCTTACTGACCTCAGTGACTTTACTCTGCACTTCTAGAAATTGGGCCCAACATTCCTTCATTTGAGATGAGACAACAATTCCTAAAATAAAAAGAAAGAAATCCCATAAGAGTTTTATCTCTGTCTTAATATACCACTGACAGCAGGAGCCTACACAAAGGCTGATGAAACCCTAGCATTGCCAGGTTCTAAGATGCTCCAAAACTTGTAAATACCTAACTTGTTCAAACAGATTTTTATTTATAGTGAAACTTTTATCTTTTAAAAACTGTTTTGTTTTTGACTTCTTGTTCTGCCTGCAGTTTTTCACAGTTCTGTTCACATTAGGCAAGTTCTAGGTCTTGGACCTGTTTCTAGAATTAACCTTCTAATTTTTAGCTCCACATTATCTTAAGAAAAATGAAGAGCCTTAGGTAAACTCTAATGTCTTACAGTATTCATCTTGTACACAAAGACAAAGCAAAATTGCTGTCCTGCATGCAGTAATTTACACTTTGAATAATTCAGATACATTCCCTTTTTCTTCTCTTAGATGTGCCTGAATCAACTCAAACAAATCAAAGTGGGGTAATAAATTGACATAATATTCCACCAATCTTGTAGAAACTCATTCAGAATAGCTGCGGGTTTGCCAGTCCATCATGCTATGGGGCTCTTAGAATGGTGTTACTTGTTGTCATTGACTTAACCAACTTACTGTATCAATAGTTCCAGCACCACAACATCATCTTTTGAATTTCTATTTTCCTGGGTAACTGGCCTAGATATTTAGAAAGATAATAGTTTCATGACAACAGGACATTCTTCTTAAGTATGGCAGCAACTCTGTTTTCAGAGTTACTGAAATCATTGTGGAAGTAGCTAACACATGGAGGTAGCTAACACATTGTGGAAGTAGCTAACACATATCTCTGTTACTTGGTTTGCACAATGCTTCTCCATGAGGACTTAATTATAATACTTTGAGTTCTGGACCAGCAATGTGGGCATTTATCTGATCCTTACAAAAGTACCTCTCTTACTTTGTCACTAGCCAGTCTATAGGAAGTTGAAAGAGTATTATAAAAATATGAAAAAAAGATACAAAAATAAAATAAGAATGTACATGCAAAGTGTTGGTCAGCTGCTTTATAGGTGAGGAAGTATAGCCAGTCATATAATCTGCTGTAGATGAAACCAGGTATCAGAGAGTTAAAACACTTGCTCATTGGTTTTCTCAGCTCCTATTTTAATTTGCTCTCTTTTTTGGACAGCTCTGTGAAGGCAGTCTGGTTCGCTGCTTCGCCATACTAATGAGACTCATCCATCTGCCTCTGTCATTGCCAGCCTCTCCTTTCTGCTGGAAGTCAGAGATGAACGCTCAGGACAGGTCCTTTCTAGGCTGCAGTACTTAATCATTTCTAAACATGCTAGATGGCCTCAGGCAGTGAAGGCAACAAGCATTTAACCCAGGCTTGGCAGCTCAGGCTTCCACATACTCTGGCTGTAAGCCTTGATAATGAAAAGTAGCTGTGCTTTTACTCTCCACTTAACCAGATGCTCTTTGCTTCTTGGGGCAAAAGGTTAAATAGATATAAGAACCCATGCTAGTTTTGAAGCCTTTTATTAGCAGTCCTTATAGTAGTGGAATACAACATATTATTCTTCCTGACTATGTGTCTCGGGATCCCACATTTAGGACTGCGTCCACTAACTGGAGGAATGTTACCTCTTCATCCAAAGCTCTTTTTTGTCTAAAAGTAACAATAAATATGGTCCAAAGCGTTGTTTGCACTTAATTATTTAATGTTCTATTTTTATAGTAAGAAAGAGAATATCAGTTTTGTGTTTTAATGGTGGCAACCCCTTATATTAACAATGTAGATAAAGCTTTTTTTCTTTCTTTTTTCTAGTGTGGCTGGGGCATCTGATTTATTTTTCCACTCCATCTACTGCTCCATATGTCTCTGGAATCTGCCTTTTTCCCAGAGCTCATGTTAGTATAAAGCAATTGTCTGGGATGTGTAAGAATTAAGTATCCCATCATTCAGGCTAGACATGCAATTAGAAGAGTTGCACTAATTTCCACTGCTGAGACCCTGTCACTTTAATTTATCCTTACTTTCCTGCATTTAGGTCTTCTCTGGTTTGAGGCCAAGGGTTTTATATAGTTTCAGGCAATGGTGCTATAATACCAGAGCTAAAGGGGGGAATGTATGTATGTGTACAGAGGGAGTACACAGGGGACAGTGGGAGAGTAAAGAATGAAAGTAACCGAAGAGTATATCCAGGCACAATTTAAAGATAAAATGTTTGTACCATATAAGACAACATATTACAACATTTCCAAATGAAAGTAAAGCTTTAGGAGGAATTTAAGCATATGTCTTGTCATATGTTATTTTCTATCCATTTGTATGTATAAATGCATAGAGTTGACTCCTGTTAACTTAAATTTCAGGAGTGGTTTTTGCCTTAGGACTATTTGTCTGCATATAGATGGTGGGATTTGTCCCTGAGGCCTCGCAGAATTTTAGGTGATGATAGTACACAGGCATGCACCCTGTGGCATTGTGTCCTCTGGGAGCCCCTGGCTCTACCCAGTCAACATAAATGATACATTCCTTGGTGTGTTGGCTCCATTAGTCTCCTCAGAGGGCTTGTCCTCTCCTCCCTAGAACTGGCAGCAACACTAAACTACAGCAGTCCTTGTCTTCATAGGACCCCATAATATTTGTAATCTGTAAACTCGTGGAAAGATACGTCACAGAAACACTTTTATAAAAGTATACACTGTAAACAAACTTTCCAAGTTCTTGTGCAGTGGCAGACCTTCCATTATAAATGCCCCTGAAAAGCTCTGGAGAGCCAAATTAAAATATTAGCTTATTTTTATGAAAAAGTTGTGTGAGTTAGACTATCAGAAATGTTAACAACTGCACAAAGCTAATGCATAAACCTAGGTTGACTTAAATATATATAATGAGTAGGCACACTTATTTCAGTATTTTCCTTTAAAAGACAGATACAAATAGTAGTATAATATAAATATCTGGGACTTTGGTAAACTTAAGGAGCATCTCCAAAAATTTTCAAAGTTAAAAATATATAGATATAGGCTTTGTGGAAATGGAAAAATATATAAGATGCAGCTTATCTGGTCTTTCTGAACTTATATTTCATTCATATCACTTCTTATGATGTTTTAGCTTCTAGTTTTTTTATCAGGAAGAGGGAAAATGGAATATCATATTAGGCATAATCCTCCTTTATACTACCTTATGGTCTTCATATTGTTGGATTACTAAACAGTACTGATAAACTATTATTTAGCTTAATCAAAAAAGTCAGTTACTTATTGTACGTACCCATCAACTTAAGTTCTTTGCAACAGGTGAAAGATAAATAAAGTATCTCAATAGCTAGTGACACCTGTAGCTAAGGTTGTACATTTCATTTCCACCTGCTTATAACTCTGTCATTCTTTTTCTTTCTAGATTTACAATTGGCAGATTTAGTTTTATCCCCAAAGCAGTTTTTCTTTGAAAAGAAGGTGCAAAGTCAGTTCAGCCATTTGTAAGAAAGATGAGAGTCTCATTATTAAAAAGGGATTATTATGAACAGCATTTGCACTTCACAGGGAGATGGTAGAGACCTGAAATTTGGCTATGACCTAATCCCTAGCTCACTGATGTGCCTTTAGTGCTGATGATTGATTGTAATATGTCAGGTATACAGAAGTTTAAAACCATACTTGACACCAGCACCTGTAAATGCTTTTATAAAAAGCTGAAAGCTGAGATTTCAAGGTTGTGGGACTTTTCTCAGTGCTGAGTGAAATAGGCACGGCCAGAAAAAGCAACTGCTTCTGAAGAAGAGCATTCTCACAACATAGCTTGACATAGGAACTTGAAAAGGAAGCCATTTTCTCATTGCCATAAGATAAGAAGCATTAGACTCTGATCCAGAAGACCACAAGTTCTAATTCAGCCTCTTTTGCCACCTAGGATAGGTCTGTGCTTCACAAGTCATATTTAAGTAGGCCTCACAGTATGATCCAAAGAGTCAAATCCCATATTGCCCCATTTTGCAAGCGCTATAACCAAGGGCCAGATGACTAGAAAGAAAGTTTGTGTCAAAGCAGAAATAGAATCCAGATCTTTGATACAGTACAGTGAAGACTCGTCCTCAAAGCTACAATGCCTTTCAGAAAGTATCAGCTCTAGGTGGCTGGTGATAAGTCTGTAAAATGGCTATATTCTCATGTACACATGCCTACTATTGCAAGACATGTTTAAATCCAAAGATGAAAACATATTGTTTAAGTCTGTAAGTCATATTTTCGAAAATGGAGTAAATGCATGCGTAACACACACATTTGGACCCAGCTCCTTGAAGACATTTGGGTTCCTGAAGGCACCTACCCATTGGGAGTTGAGATCAATGGGAACTGAGTACCCTAAACACCTTTTAGGATGTGGGCCATTTCATAGTTTGGTTGGGTGGCAACATACCTAGCAGGGTCAGCACTGGCTATGCCATCAACAGACCCTGTATTTAGTTTATATGCTTGCATATATATTTTGACCAACACCTAAAATGAAGCTTGACTATACAGTACATATGTGGATATCAAATTAGGAATAAATTATTATATACTGTGTTGATGCATTTGTTCTTAAGAGTCAACTAAGAATGAGACTCCACTGTGCTGTACAAAGCTATACAGTGCCTACACAGAAGAGTTTACATTTTAAATAGGCAAGGGAGAAAAAGGGTAGAGGAAAAGGCTAGGCCATACAAGGGGAGTAAACACAGTGACAGTCATAAAATCATAGAAAGGGTAGGGTTGGAAAAGATTTCAAGAGATCTTCTTATTCAGCCCCTGCACTGGGGCAGGATTGTGTTTACCTAGAACATCCCTGTTAGATATTTAACTCGTTCTGTAGCTAAACAATGCTTGGTTGATGCATATTTTACCTGGTCAATGTTAATTTATCATGTTTGGCCATGACATTTTGGGGAGTGAGAAAGAGGTATGAAGAGCCAATGGAATGAAATTGAGATGAAAGGACTGTGGAGGAAGCACTTGGAACAAATATTTAATCTGTACAGGGAAGAGAATATCCAGAATGACAAGTGTGGAAAGCAATCTGATGATGTTATTAGCATCCTCTAGAAGTATAATTACCAGGATGTGTGCTCTGGGTGGCAGCAGTGGCAGTGCTGGGGCTGGTGGTCCAGTCATCCACCCCGCTTTATAACACTGGTGTCCTCTCTTCCTTGCTAAAACTGCCAAGGGGTTTCTAGATCTATTTTTGCTAATTTGAAAGCTTCTGTGGCTCAGGGAGTTGGCTCTTCCCTGGAATATTTCTCCTGCCATGGTTGACATATGTCAAGAGAGGGGGCACCATATGGATCCTGGTGCATTGTGTTGTTTTTTAAACAAAAAATTGTTGTGCCTTTTTATCACTATTTCCCGTCTTCCACTTGACAATCTTTTTTTTTTTTTTCATGTAGGAATTTGGGCCTTGACTTTTTTTTTTTGCAGGGGGGTGGGAAGGGTGTCTTTTTTTGGGTAGGTTTCTAATTCTCACTTTTGCTAAATACAGTATATATGCACCCACTTCTACTGCACAGGCCTTCTTTGTTGTCCTGCCTGATAGTAAAGAACTTCAATCTGAAAGCAAAAGGATTTGCTGTACTTTATATCCCAAACCTTCTTTCTCTCAAGCTTCTGCTTGTGTAATCTTACTCTGCAAGAAGGATATTACCATTGTTCCTTTTTTGCCTGCTGCACTTACTGGTATGGGATAATTCATGTTCATGTGGATTGGCTATACTCATCTTTCATATCAAGCAACTTCAGCAACAAGTTGTTTATAAATAGGACAGAGTCTGTGGTTTCCTCTCCTCTTGGAATCCCCAGTATTCTTATTTTTCACTCTAATCTGATTTTTATGTAAGTTTTTCTTATGCAACTTATGCTCTTATGAACTCTAATTATGCATGCAAGAAGCTCACATTAAGCTAATTTCTCACTTCCAAGGAAGAAATGTTGTTCTCCCTTCTGTACCTTGGTGCCTTTACTGATTGGACACATCTACACATGCAATTAATGTGACTGAATATACTCTGGCTCAACCTAAGTAAATTAATCCTGACATAAACATCTAGACATGCATTTAAGCACAGTAATTTACTGCACTGCTAGATACCACTTGTATCTGATGGGACTATCCAGCAGCACAGCAAATCAGTCTACTGTGCCCTAATTGCCACATGTGTATAGATGGTGCCACTTTACTGAGAAGCAAATTAGTCTGCTGCACAATAAAGCATCTCATGTAGATGCACCCACTTACTCTAAAATCTATCCTACTGTGCTTTACTGAACTTTTTTCTACCTTTCCCCCGGCAACAAATGACAGACACATTTATACTCTGCTATTTTTCTGATGAAGTGAGCCCTGAGACACACTAATGCAGTTGCCTGATTAAATTAGTTGTTCTCCAATAGGTATAGGTGAGGCTGAGGCGGGCCACCCTACAGATGTTGTCTTCGGCAAATTTAACACTTTCACAAGTATTCTCTGCTTGCCAAATTATACTTCAGCATAAAATAAAAAATATCCAGTAAACTTAAGCAATATTGTCTGTTTTCAGCCCTGTCAAAAGATTATACGCCATACGATATATACCATACTTCTGTTTCTTTTTCTGCAACAAATTACAGAGGTTATTTGTAAGCATATATCATTTTTTATTGTTAAGAGTTTTTTTTAATTTTGATGTGTATCTTAGGAGTCCCATTGCAAAAACTCAAATATTGTGAGATCTGAAAAAAAAAATGTGTGGCTTTAAAACTGTAATACATTTGGGGTTCTTTATTTTTTCTTTCTGGTTCTTAACCATTATGGTTGATATTTTCAAAGTTTTTGACTGAACTAGGAGAATTACAGATATCATTTTTTAAATGAAACCTGAGATTCCATGTATTCCCATTATATATCCGCTACAAATAAAATTAAAATTTAGCCATTTTAATTATATTAATCTTTTGACTTACAGACAGAAGGAAATATAACAACATGCTACACACAGATACATCTATGGTCATAGAGAAATAGAAAATAACACATTAGCTGCTATTTCTTAAATCATGTAATGTATAATATTTATATACAGAGATATTATATATTAAATGATTTAAGAAATAGCAGGTAAATGTGTGAGTGACTTTGCAATCCTTGAGTGTTTGACGTTGTAATATGATCAATCAGGTGGTTTTCCTGTATTATTGTTGTTAAGATGCTTGTTTTTGATGCAATCTCAATTAAATTTTTCCTGGTCTCCAAGATAATAACCTTCTACCTCATATTTAGAATTGATTGATTGATTGATTGATTGATTGATTGATTGAAATGTGTTTTGCCCATCACCATAGAATCTGGGTATATTACATAAGTTATGCACATTAAATATCATAAAAATCCCCTCCAATGGCTAGCCCAATCTGTAATGATTCATCATAAAACAAATAAAGTCTAAAACAGTAGCATCTCACTCAGCTAGGATGCTCAGTATATCATAAAATGATATATGCCTGAGAAAGACTCCCAAAGGTCATTTAGACCATAAGAGCCAACCTTGTCAGCAGGTGTGCTACAAATTAGCCATACACTCTCCCCCAGTGCCACTCTGATTCCATCCCCTGCTCAATCTGCTGCTCTGCTTTCTGCTTCTTTCCCTGTGCTTCCTGCCCAATCTGGTACTTTGCTTTCTTCTTCCTCCTCCCTCCCCAGTCTGCTGTCTGCCACACACAGAGGCTTCCCATGCCCTTTGTGGCACCCATACTGCAGGATGATCCCTGATTTAGACTATCCCTTTACTCTAAGGCAAGAATAAGTATAAATAAATTGTCCCTAAGATGTATTTGTCCAACATTTTCTTTAAAAGTACCTTTAACAGTACCTTCCTGTTTATATAATTAGAAAGTTTTTCCTAGGGTAAAAACAGATGTCACCAAACCATGTCACCAAACCAAAGAAGATCAGCTATAGCAAGACATGTACCACTACAAGTGATTCCCTTCACTGCTGGGCAGTGCATGCATTGCCATGTGTTCACCCTGCTTAGTGATTCCCCATATCCCTTGCTGCCCCTTAATGAGTCCTGTGCTGACTTGTGCCTCCTGTACAACCCCAGGCCTCAACACTGGGATCTGCAATGGCTCCAGCACCAACCCATGCCTCATGCAGAGGCACAGGTCCCAGTGTGGGGTGGCATGGAGCCACAGAGCTTACAGAACCAAGGGAGTCCCTGATGCCCCATTTCCTCCATGCTTGGACCCACACTGACCTGTATTTCTGTGTAAAGCATGGGTCAGCACATGTTCCAATGAGGGGAAAGCACTGGAACTGGGGAATCCACAGTGCCCTGTGCCTCCATATCAGGATTCATACTGACCCGTGCTTCACCTAGCTCCTGCACCAGTCTGCCCCACACTGCCTTGCCAGGACCCAAGCTAACCTGTGCTTCATGTATCCCACTGCACTGAGACCCATGCCAACCTGTGCCCCTGCATGAGGCATGGGCCAGTGGGGGAGCCAGTTCAGGTCCCAGTATGAAGGCCTGGGGTTGTGCAGGTCCTTGCAAAGAGACAAGAGGAACCTAGGATTCCCTGGGTCCTGTGCCTCTAAACTGGAAGGCAAGCGAGGTTTCCCTGCTGGGGCAGATCAACAACTGGAGATCCTGGGGCAGGCCTCTTTAAGCAAGAAACAAACCTGACTTTCCCTGCTTACAGAATGCACCCTGAACATCTGTGTAGGTGGCAAAAGCCAGACAGGTACTTTGGGGGCTTGAGATGACTAATCCTATCAGGAGTATGCAGTCTACCGCAATCTACGCAGGGGCCCAAACCACCACCACAGAGTAAATAAACATCCCCTGCAATAAAGTGGCACAACTTATTAATTAGTGTGATTTGTTGCACCACTAATATGCTGCAGCAAAGGATAGAGACTTCTCTTTGCTCACCATTTGTGCCACCATAAAAATTGTTATGGCAACACAAATGCAACATCAGGCAACATCTGTTTGTATCTTTAATTTCTAATTTAAATACTCTTTGCTGAAAATTAAGCCAATTGTTTCTTGTCATGCCTGCAATGGACAAGGAGAAAAACTGCTCAACTGTCTTCCTTAGCACACCCCTTTACATAACGCTTGGCAGACAATTATCATGTTCCCTTCATTCTGCTAGACCAGAAGTGCTCAACCTTTCAGCCCCACAAGCCAGAGGAGTGGTGTGGGGCCAGTCCGCAGGCCAGAGTGAACCCTATACACTACAATCAGGCACCACCCCCTCCTAGCACCACGCGCTGGGATTGGGGCCAGAGGGCCAAGTACTGCCCCCTCCCATTGAAGTTGGGCCCTGGGGCCTGGTACCACCACCTCCTACCCCCATGCACCAGGATTGGACCCTGGGGGGCTGGCATCACCCCCTTTTACCCCTATACACTGGGATTAGACCTCAAGAGCTTAGTATCACCCCCTCCCAGCCCCCCACACTGGGACTGGGGACTGGTACCCCTCCCCCCCAGCTCCGATCCAGTGCACAAGGCCCAAGGCTTCTCATAAATCTAGAAATTTGGCAGCCAGGGTATGGTGCCACTGCTCCCCACTACCAGATTTCAGGACTTGTGGGGAGCTCCATGAGCCCCTGTACTAAACTAAGCAACTCAAACTCCTTCAGCCTTTCCTCAACGGTCATATTTTCTAATCCTCTTATCATTACTGTTGCTGTCTTCTGAACTCTCTCCAATTTGTTTACATTTTCCTAAAGTGCAGTGCCCAAAACCCGGCACAATATTCCAGCTGAAGCCCCACCTGAACTTTGTGGAGCAAAATAATTACTGCCTGTGTCTCACAAATAGAGTACCTATTTATACATGGTAGGATGAGGCTTGTTCTTTTTAAATCATCTCATATTGCTGACTCAGATTCAGACTGTGGTCCACTATAGTACCCAGATTCTTTCCCTCAATACTGGTGCCCCAGCAAGTATTCTTTGTTTTTGTATTTGGACATTGGCTTTTCCTTCCTAAGTGCAGCACTTTTCACTTGTCTTTACTGAATTTCGCCTTGCTGATTTTGGACCAGTTCTCCGATTTACCAAGATCCTTTTGAATTAAAACCAAAGTTCTTGCAGTCTCTCCCCACTTGGGGTGAGCCACAAATTTTAAAAACCTGCTCTTTATTCCATTATATGAGTTATGTATTAAAATACTGGCTGCAACTGGATCCCAGATAGACCCTTGCAGGACCCCATGTGAAATGTCATCCTGATTTTTCAGAGTTGTGATTTTGGTCTAAAGAGACTTTGTTTTCTCAGATTGCTTTTTAAGAATGTCATCTGGGACAGAATCCAAAACTTTCTGAAAGCCTAACTTGTGCTTTGGTCAAGCACCAAATGGAGGAAGTTCCATACCCTCTCCTCAGGGCTTTGTGGACTGTCACAAAAAGCAGTTCACCTGATTTCAGCCCTCACAATGGAGAATAGAAAGAGAGGATGTCTCTAATGCACCCATATTCCCAAAGCAGGTTATAGAAGCAGCATCCCTCATTGCAGGGCTGGCTGCACCCGTAGCTTCCAGACTCCTCTACCCTCAATGATGTAGGCAAATCACCTTCTGGAGCCTCCAAGGACTTTTTAAAGTCCCTGAAGCAGGTGAAAAATCCTGCCTTTCCTTTCCTTCCCACTCTTCCTCTCCAACCTGCCACTGTTGATTTCCCCACAATTCTGGGTGTGAAGGAAGTACCAGGGCTGCACTGGGCCTGGACTCATCTGGGGTGAGAGATAACGGCAACAGGAGGACAGAAGAGTAGTTCCCTGCTCCCTGTCCCCCTTTCCCCTCACTCCGAAAAAGGAACAGGGAAAAGGATTCCCCCCCTGCCCCCTGCATCATCCATTCCCACTGCAGCTTACCTCTCCCCAGCTGAATCCAGCCCACATACTGCCTGGCTGGGGTGGACAGGAACAGTTAGGGCATTTCCCCCATGCTGGGCACAATGGGGGAAAAACAACAGCAGATGGGGGTTTATGGGGAAGAGGAGGGGGACTTTCACCTCTTTTAAGAGTTTAAAAATCCCAGGGGGCTCCTGAGGTGCAGTCCAGTTAAAAAAGGTGGGGATGCAACTATGCCTCTGCACCCGCTCTGGATCTGCCCCTGCATATTAGCCATGGTATTTCTTCAAAAATGAAAACTGATGTTTTTCTTTCTGAAGACATTTGCATCATCATAAAGAAAGACAGCAATGTAAAGTCAACTATGTATCAGCAGACTTGTTTCTCAAATGAATGTTTTTAGAGTTTTCCAGACTTTAGAAATTTTTTAGAATCAGCAAGGTAATTAAAAGCAGTGGGAAAATAAAGTAACAAAAAAGGCAAGGTCTACAAAATGTTAGATATCCGGAAATGGTCCAGTGGTTAGTGCACATGCCTGGCACTTGGATGACTCTGGTTTAAATCCCTGATCTGTCATGGATTTCCCACAACATATTTCTTGTCATGGATTTCTTGGACGAATGACTTCTGTCTCTCTTGACTCAGTTGCCTGTCTATACAGAAGTGTGTTCTTGCAAGAACAATATAAAGATGGCGAGATGCTCAATAACTATAGCAATAGGAACCATGTAAATTCTTTAGATTGAAAATGGTCTCGAAAAAAATAAAAAGCAACAAAAAGAATTAAACACTTCATCACTGCAGTAGGCAAAAAATCTATAAGGCAAAATATTTTGAATGTGCTATAATTGTGATTCATATTTTTATCATTATAAAACTCCATTCATATTGTTCATCATCCATATTATTCATTTCCTCATAATGGGATGTATTTTAAAATAGCCTGCAGCTTGTCACATGTGATAATATAATAATGTCACAGTGGGCACTGGGAATACTTTTCCACTTTGCGAGAATGGTACTTCCTAAGTCTCTTGAGGCTGCACCTTTCTGAAGTAAGGGCCTCTCACCTTACAATAAGAGTAAACCTGATAACACTGCCATCCATTATATACAATCAACTATATACACTGGTATATACAGTACTTGCACAGTACTTTAGAAAATATAGCCAGTCAGTTGTATATGCTAGGTGTTTTTCTAGTAGTTTCCATTGCTAATAAAATAAGATACCGTAGCTGCTTTTCATGGTTAGTTTGATGGAGCTACAATCACAAACTTTGTGCAATAAAAGAGCAGAATACCCTTTTTGCCCTTTAAGTCTCATAAAAACCTCAGAACTCAAGCTGTTGTAAAGATGTGAACTGCCTTGCTCTGAATGCAGACCCAGGGATCATAATAACCCAAAATATTTAGGCATACAAGCAAACCAATTCTGTTCAGAGGGCTGTCAAGAAGTCTGAGTGAGATAAATGTCTTATTTTCTGATGGCTTCTTATGAATGATAGTGCTTGTGAGTGGTAGGGATTGGAGAGCAGTGGAATCTGAAGATCTATATTTGTCATCTAGCTTTGGTTCTTCACTGTCGAGTTACATAAAGTCATGTACCCGCATTTTGACCTAGAGGGTCTTCCAACCCTGTCCTCTTTGACATCCTTTCTTATCAAGATGAAAGCTAGCTTCTGGGTGGAAAAGTGGTTTTCTTGGTCTTTGTTAAATCATAACAAAAATCATAGTGTATTGGGGTTTGTCCTGTGAGCTCCCACACCTAGGGTAGTCTCTTCAAGAAGAAGGCTTGCAGTCAAAATTAGTGTTCAGGTCTCTTTGGATTTGTGAGAGGTGAGCCCTCCTGTGCAAGTATTACCCCAAATCAGCTTTCCCTCAGAAGGTAATATTAGAGTTCAGCAGGTCACCTGAAAATAATAGAGCTAAAACCCTCCTGAAGAAATAGAGAGAAGTAGAAACAAGGGCAGGTAAAAGGAAGGAAGGAAATCAGAAGAGCTAAGAGGCATTTTGAAGAACAAACAGCAAGACATAAACACAGATATGAAAAGTAAATAGTTCAGAAATAGATCTGAAAGCTGTAGAAAAAGAAGCATTTTCATTAGAGGTACTGTCTGATATTGGTCTGATTGTGGTCACTGGATGCGTTTTAAGAGGAGCTTCACCTTCCAAAGAAGGATTCAGGCACAGACTACAGGTCCTTCCCCTCTTCTCCTCCCCATTCTTTTTTTGAAGGAGGTATTGCTATTTCTGTTCCCTCTTACCATACTAAATCACAGCTGGAAGCCTTGTGGTCGAAAGAGTTTACCATCACCTTCAGTCTGAACCTGCCACTGAGGAGTTCTCGTCATCAACGCCCCATATATCATCTCTTTATCAGAGGTGAGAACATCACCTCAGTTATACTCTCAGTTTCTGCCAGCCCAGAGAGCAAGTCTGAGTTTAGCCTTGAACCCAAGTCTCCCAGCAGCACAAGGTGCCAATCTATCAAGCTTGGCACATGATCTGGTTTTATTTTCTCTGCAGCAGAATTCAAGAAAAAAGTGGGGACCTTTTTATTTACTGATGGCATCACGTCAGATGCTTAATCAATAGATTTGAGCTAGAAAGAATGATGCTGATATTTTGCCAGTGAGACAAAAAATTTAGAAAGAAAGCTATGTGTCTTAAGAGGAAAACTGTTGTGGCTTAGTGGTTTAATTATCAGGTTTCAAATATTTAGACTCCCTAGAACCACAGTTTCAAATGTCAACAGGGTTGACTCAACCCTTCCTCTCTTAGATATTAGGAGTTGCCATTAGAGGTTTATTAGCAGGGCAGCTCTGCACCCTGGGGAGCAATGACACACAGGGCAGTGCCGGCTGCTATGCTGCTAGCGGCAGCAGCATGGCCAGCTGCCGGTTGCAGTGGCAGTTATTTTTGCCATCCCCCCCAAAAGGCAGCCCGTGGGGCTGCTGCCCTAGTCACCCCCTTCCCCCACCCCATTACACCACTGATTACAACTAAAATAAAAAAGACTTCAAATACAGTTGTGCTGTAACAATTTCCATGCTGTACAAGGATTTTACGCTAAATATATAACAGACAAACTCAGCACCTTTGTGCATTAGTGGAAACAGACACAAGTTCACTGCTCAGATGAAAGTAAAACTTTCCCAGGGCTATAACAATCAGGATTCTTTTTTGATGTTCCAGCATCCTTTGTGTTGTTATGAAGGACAATATCTATCATTTTTATTAGCAAGTGCCATGCAAGCCAGGACATTCAGAACAAATCTGTTTTTCTATAACTTTTACCCTCTTGAAATCATATTTGAAAATCTAGGGCCTAAATATCAATATTCTAGGGTTTTAGTTTTATATCTGACATAAATCTTAACAATCCATGCTTAGCAATGAGCTCAGATTTTAACTTAATCTTTGGCAGGCTCAGAATTAACACAGGACACATTTCCTCCGTTCCAGTTTGGCTTATGTTAGAGGCTGCTGCTTATAAAAGTGTACTGTCTGTGCCAGGAAGTTTTGAGGTTTTATAGTTTTTGAAAGACACAGTACAGCCTTGGTGGGCCACGGACTTACACTGAAAGACAAAGGATTTCGTTTTGCACTCCAGAGCTCTGTACTGCTTAAATAAAGTTACTAGTTGTCTAATGAATGTTAGCTGCAGTACTCCCTGTGGTCAGAGGGACTGTTGTTTAATGAATTGCTTAATGTGCTTGATTACTGTTACAATGCAGAATGAGGGGAAATGGCCAGAGAGATTTGAAAGACTCACTGGAGAATATGATGAAAATGAATTGGATCAATAAGAACTTTTTGCTCATCTCTGAACAACGCATTATAGGCTGTATTGTTGGAGCTGGAGATAATGTAATTTTGTGGCTTGTTGTTCTTCTTATAATTCAAAAATATAAATCTCCTTTGACATTGGGTTTTAGGGCTGGCCTTCCTGGAGTTATAAATGTTCCCCTGACTCCGGTCCCGGTTACTCACATGGACAGATAAATTAATTAGGAAAACTTTTATGCCAATTACTTTATGCCCTTGGCTTTCATATATTTCTGAAGAGCGGCAGCTAATTAAAGATATGATTCATAATTACTGGTCGATTGAGTAGTTGAGTAATGGAATCAGGAACTGTTCCAAAAAAATTATCCGTCACATCATTACTAATTGTTACATAATACATAGGGATGTAGAATTCAAATAAAAAATTACTCACATTTGAAAGATTCATTCTATTAGTGAGTTTAGGATTTTTATATAATAATTGTAAACATAAAGACAATTCTCACATTTTTAAAGATCACAGAGGTTTTATAAATATTTATATTTAAGTAGGAGCATAATTTCCAAATAGTAGAAGACCCAGGGGCCTCACTGAAGTAGTGAGTTAGTGCTATGTTAGCTCATTTACAAGGATCAGAAATCAAATTCTTGGGTCAAATTAGGTCTCAAGTGAAAATTGGTCACATCTCGATACTTGTCTGTGTGAGTCACAAACTACTCTACTATTTTGGCAAGATTATTAAGTTAACTTCAAGAAAACACAAGAACTGTTTCAGGTTGTAATGCAAATGCCATAACAAGTTTATGCAAAGAAGTTTGAACAGTACTAGCTGACAATTGTTTTTCCATAGTCATTGCTTTCTAACATAGATACGAAATTTGCATTATAAACACACTGTGGCAGAACTGTAAAATAGTATCTCTACCTTTTCCCATCTAATTCTGCACAGAGCAAACTAAAGAAAAGTTCTTCAAATTGTTTTACAATCTATACAGTATAACTATATCACTTTTAAAACAAAATAAGTTTAGAAGTGCAAGAGCAGGTTGATAGTGTTTGGCTCTCTCTAGCTCTCTGCTTTGTATCAAGTTAGTAGCTGTTGACTTGGAAATCTTTTTTGGAAACTATTGTTTGCTATAATTCTGTCCCAGGAAGCATGGAAGAGGGAATCTCTTAAAAATCCTTTGCATAAATGATTATCAAAGTGGGGGAAATGGTGAGTTATAAGATAGATGTTAGATTTTCCTGGCTCTCCTTAATTTTGATTCAGTTGCTCAAGTGCCTCACTGATGAGTCCTGTATAAATACCTACACAGGATTAGTGTTAAAAAGACTTCCCCATCCCTTGTACCTCAAGGCAAGCCATAATTACAACATTAGCTTTCACAAGAGGGCATTGAAAGTAGATTTCTCTTCACTGTCTCAGCTAGCAGTCCCAAGCTAATAAAAAGCAGAAGTGAGGAGAGGGTAACACTTACCTTTCAATGTATATCAAAGCTCCCATGACAGCATCCAAAGAAATTCTGGCTGAATCAAGATTTTGTCAATGTTCCATGGGGGACCTTGCCCTGCTAACCTTCCACCCCTTCATTCAAGTTGCTCATATCTACAATTGCAGCCAGTTGACCCTGCTTTAATTTTTTACTACTGTTCATTGGTTTTGTGATATTAACTTAACATACCACTCATCAGACATATTGATATGACTTGAAGGAAGATAAGAAAATGTTTTGGTGTATTTGAATGAGAAATTAGAAACGAATACAAATACAGACTTCTGCTTTGTACTTGCATCCTTCAACAATTTTTACCACCTGTCTACTTGCAGCAGTCCAGGTGCCGGGTACTGCCCCTCCTGAACATCAGCAGGGAAGGAAGAACACAATTAAACTCACACTTTCTACACAATAATTCATTGTAGCTATTATCATTGTCGGTATTGAAGTAGCAGTCAGAGGTCCAAGCTGAGACTGGGACCCCACTGCACAAGCATTTAATATGAGGGAGAGCCCCTTCCCCAAAGACCTTACATCTAAATTGTCAAGATAGACAAAGGATGGAAGAAAAATAGTATCATTTTTCTGTTTCCTATCTTGGGAACTGAGGCACAAAACAATTAAGAGATTTCCCCAGAGTCATTTAGGAAGTCTCGGACACAGCCATTGATCAGAGTAAAAATCTCCTGAGGTCCAAGTCCAACATTTTAGGCACAGGCAGGGAGGCACCAGCCCTAGATACCAACTTACTGAGGGTGCCCTCCCCACCCCCAGGTATTCATGCCACAGCAGCAATAGCAGCCCCATGCCACTGGTGGTGCAGCAGCAGTCAGGTGCATGCATCCCACCCTGCTACTGTAGGAGCAATAACCAGAGAGTCCCTGGAGCAGGTAAAACCCCTGCCTGCCCCTGCCTGTTGCCTCCTCCTGCACTCCACTCTCAGCACCCTCACCCCTCCTGCTCAGCCGTACCTCCTCCTTCTCCCACCTCCCAAGCACAAACCTTGCTAATTATGTCTCTGGGCAGAAGCCAACCTCCTTCTTCCTATATTAGAGGTTTATTTTACAGAGCCGTTTCCTACAGCAAGCTACATCTTCTAGAAATATGGTTTGCGCATCTGAGGGCTCAGACCTATTGTTCCCGATTCATGAGGAACTAAATGCGTAGATTTTTTTTTCCCTCTTTGGTAAAGTAAGCTAAGTACACATCCACCAGGGAGTGAGCAGTGACAAAGTGATACATAGGAGAGAGCTCTGCAGAGGGATTAAGTTTTGTAGCCATAGAATTAAATACTTTAAAACATCAAAGTTAACAGCCACGGGAGAAATAAAAAACAGAGCCAGGTAATATACAGTCGTGATATTATATTAGATAGGAAATCAAGGGTGATCCAGATATCCATATTGCAGTCGGTTTCTACTGCAGCAGGAATAGCTTTTGAGAATGAGCATTGACAAGCTGTGACCGGCCAACATTCTTATCAAACAATCCACAGCATTTGCCTGGGAAAGACATGGAATACTATTCAGCTGCAAAAACACTACATTTTAGTGAAGTAAAAGGGTTGATTAGGTGCCAGAAGACTACAAGCTAAATAAAAAACAAGCAGCCTGACACAGTTCACAGTACTGGTAGAATAAAAGAGAGTTCTAAAGTGAATTAAAACCAGTGCTGCCACAGAAGTTTCACTCTGTGTGTTTAAGTTGTTCTGATGCTGGTTTATGTAACTTCATAAAGTTTTTGGCGTACGTGCTGGATTTGAGAGTAAGGGAGAACCATTAGAGTTGGGTTTGTTTTGATTTGGAGATTTTTCATTGGTTATTTTCTTGCCATTTATATCAGTAGAATTAACAGCTTCACTGTTCTATGGACATTTGTGTAAAAGTAGAAACCCTGTGGACATATGTCAGATCTCCCTAGGCTGTGAAGGGGTACAATAGCAGCCCATCCAAAGCTGTCTATCTTTGAGGTAAGTCCTCCCTTTTTTAATGTTTGCATGGGGGAAAGAAGAACATATGGCCCATTGTAAGATATCCGTGGGGCAGAGCTGAGAGAAGAATTTGGTCCAGCATGTTCCACACATATGGGATACCCATTGGGTGCAGGGAAAATAAAAGTTATTTATTTTTTAGAACAAAGTATTGCTTTGCACAGTACCTGAAAAATCCATCGCTTTGAGAAGAGCATTTTCTGATTAATGGATCCAAAATATCTTAAATTACTGTTCACTTTTTTGTAAGAATCTTGTAACTCATTAACAGTAAAGGAGATTTTTAAATTTTAAATTTTGCAAAGCTAACTTCACCTAGGAATGAAGTTTAATTACAAATGCCAGGAAATAATGATTTTTTGCTGGAAACAGCAAAAGAAGTTCAGTACTGTAGTATTATTACTATATGTTTTGCTCTTGCAAGGCCATAAGATGTAATCATTTGGCATAAGGTCAGGGATGACTGATTCCTCTCCGATATATCAAATGGAGCTTCTTGGAAAATGGAGTTTTTATCCCAGAAATTGAGATTTCCAAATTATTCACCCTGAATTGAGACTGAAAAAAACAAAGTTTAATTTCTTTTTTTATAAATCATCATTCTAAAAGTAATATTTTAGGTCAATTGGGTTTTTTTTCATTCCAATCACAACTCTTTCATTTATATAAAATGCATTACATTTCTAAATTGAAGTAGCTTCCAAATAAAAAATCTAAACTTTTTTCTTCCAAAAACGTTGAAACAGGATATTTTGATATTTTTGTTTTCCATTGTTTTCTGAATAAACTTTCAATTAAACTGATACAATTTGAAACTGAGAATTTTTTTCAGAAGGAAAATGATTAATATGAAAATTTTCCTACTGGTTTTTATCTTGGGTCTTCTGGTATTACACAAAATAGTGTCCCCTTTGACTTACCACATAGAAGAGACTGTAAGATAGGAAGGTAGTAAGGAATGTCACAGACAGAAGTAGAAATATGGAGCTAAAAATATGTTCTGAGATTAAATAGAAATTGATGTCCATCTCCTATGATCTTATTTATCATAACAAAACAGCACTAAATATTTATGAATCTATGAAGACTATCATTTTTATCTCAAAAATATTCCACAATCAGAATCTTATAGAGTAACTTTCAGTTAAACAAAACATTTGTCATTCCTTGTATTTCAGCTAATTATAGACTTTCACTGAGAAGGTGCTATTTATTCTGCATGGGTGGTCTTCCCTGTAGAATAAATATTATTTGCACCATGCAAAATAACATGATGCTTACCACTATGTGTCACATGTAATCAGCAATACTAAACCAGATGTACATCTAGAGTATATTACATCATTGGTCTACCACCTTCCTAATGTCAAAGGCAAATGTCTGATGTTGCAGCAGATTCCCAGTAATATCCTAATAGGCTTCCTATACCATAAAACATTCATTACCAGCAATAGTTGCTGAGTAGTGCAACTATAGCCAATGAAATCCCATAAGGTTTTATGAAGTGCAAACATGTTCCATAAAGGGCAACATTTGGGAAGGTTAGGGAGAAGTTAGAACAGGTTAAAATAGCCACCCAATTTAAGGTAAGCTGGGATGGGAGGACTAATGGGGGTTAGGGGGGATCTGGGAGATTTGGGGGATCAGAGACCAAACCCCCACTTCCCAGACCCCACCAACTCTTCACCAATGCCACCAAACTGCCCCCAATCCTGAAAACTGCCCCTGAGGTGGTTTTTACCACATTCACCAGTCCCAGGAGCCTGATGAAAATAAGTTGAAGTGGGGCAAGGGGCAAGTAGATCAGGGGGCTGGCAGCACCATGGTGTTTGGCAGGATCAGGGGGTCTTTTCTTCCCATCCCTGGACCAGGAGTTATTTTTAGCCCCCTGACCCTCCCTCACCCTGACTTACTTCCATCAGCTCCTAGCGCCAGGAGTGGTTTGTAGGATCAAGGGGTTTGGTGGGCTCAGGGGTGGAGCTGGCTTCTCTGAGGTGGTTTGTCCATCTGGGGGTGGGGAAAGAGGCCAGGGGGCTAAAATTAGCCCAGTGTCAGGGGGGTAGGAAAAGTGCAGCCCTGGGGCTGGGGCCAGCACCTGGGCTTTCCCAGCTGGGAACTGTACAGAAGTTCAATTAGATCCATCTTACCAGACCCAATCCAAGTTAGACTATCTCCGAGGTACAGTTAAGTCAGATCAGGTCAGCCATTTTTAAACCAATCTAACCTTCCTGAACTTCTGTACAGTTCTCACTTAAATCAATCTAACTAGGGATCTAAGTGTAAGGTCCACATCTGGGTAAACTAAATTAGATTGAGTGGCCATTTTTAACATGATCTAACCCCTCCCTACACTCCCTGAATGTCTTTACCTAGCCAGATAAGATCCATTCTCTGAAAAGTGGAGTAAATTGTAATAGTCCCCAAAATTCACATGCAAGAACCAAGTGGTACAAAATGCAATCACATGACCACTATGTAATGCAGGAAACCCTCACTATTCACGGGTTCAGCATTTGCGGTTTCAAATATTCGTGATTGCCAAACCTGCATCTTAAATACACTTACAGGAGCTCCTTAGGAGCTCCACACTTGCTACTGCTGGGCTCCCGCCACCAGGCTCCCACCATCACCAGCAGCCATGCCTCCTCCACAGCTGCCGGGGGCACTGCATTCATGAATGTAGGCGAAGTTCATGAACACAGTGCTGTATTCACAGATTTCACCATTCGCGGGGATCTCCAGCACATATTCCCCGCGAATGACAAGGGTCATCTGTACAGGTCACTATGACTCTATCACCCCAGTAATCTACTCTTTTCATTGGCTCCCCATTGATCTCAATGAGAATGGCCCTTATTGCCTGAAAATGTCTCTTCTTATATAATCATGACATCCCAAAGTAATCTGATTCCATTAAAATAAGGAAAGTGGTGAACAGTAAAGGAGGCTTGTGACTTTATATTGGATGTATGCGGTGTGACAAGAGATGGCACAAGTGACAGAGAACTTGCACTCATGCAAAACTCACCTATTTGTCATAAAACTTTCTTAATATTTTTTTTTAAACATACCCAGGCCAGATCTTTCCACAAGCACAGAGGAAGCAACAAAGAAACTGTTTTGTCATTAGACACAGTGGCAAGCACTGGGATCTATTATTACATTGCCATGCCTGATTGTTAGGCACCTGGCTTCAGAAGTGGAATTAAGTGCAGTTAAGGCAGTTAAGTGCTCTATCTGGTGTGGAGAGTTAGATGCTGAGGGCCTCCTCTACACATTACAGGTATTGCACAGTTAAATGGTTAATTGCACAATTACCTTAAGACCAGCTACACATTCAAATTTTAAAAAGCTCCAACCAGCTATAATGTTAGACTTCAAAAATGTGTAGTAACTTTATCACTGGTTGCTATTGTGCTTTAATTTGCACGTGTAGCAGGGACACCCCTGTTGCTAGAAGCCATGTCAGTTGTGGGCTCCCAGCTGCAGGGGTGCACTTTACCCAGCATAAAACCCCTGAGTATCATGGCTGCCATGGTCCCCAAGGCACAGGATTCATGAAACCCCCAGCCCTCAGGTTCAGCTGGGACCAAGAGACCCCACACCTGACAGAGCTCCCAGTCCTGACTGCACCTCACATGCATCCAGGGCTAAGAGTCCCTCAACTGATAGCGCTCCCAGTCCTGGCTATTTGTGAGGTGCAGCCAGGACTGGGGGCCTCATCAGGTGCAGGGCCTCTTGGTCCCAACTGTACATGGCCCCTGTGGTTCAGGGCCCTGCCAGCAAAGGGGGCTCCCAGCCATGGGCGTCTGCTTCTTGCCAGTACAGGGGGAGCCCAGGATCAGACTCCCCCTGCACTGGCAATAAGGTGTGATTGGATCTAATGCACAGTCGCATGATCACACCTCCTGCCATTCACATGTAGCATGCCAGGAGGCATAATTTTGTGGATCACACATTAGATCTGATCACACCTTCACCTGCACATGTAGACAGAGCCTAAAAATCACAGATAATACCTAGCTGAGTAGCATCACCTAAAACACTAAACAGGAAATTTTGAACCAGGCATGTGTCTAGGATCTCATATCTTGTCTTGGGTTTAAACATCTCATTCAGGACTGAAGTTAGGTACCTAGTAAAAATGGGATTCACAATCTGAACCCTCTTATTTTAGATGCCAAAGCCATGTTTTTTGGATATGAAAGAGTGGTGGGGGGTGCTGCCATCTACTTACAGCACTTATCCAAAAAGTGAGAGATCTGGTTTTTTGGCTTTCATTAGTCATCATATTTATATCTTCCAGAAGAGTGCCCTAGCCATCAGATTAGAAGTTAGTCTACAATTGGGGGGGGGAGGGAGGGGAAGGTACTTCTCCTCTCTTGTAACTGTGTCAGTCAATATGCAGAAAGGAATGCAAGACCAAATAAGCAAAAGGTGTCATGACTCTGTAGTCTAGGAAGAGGGAAGTCCTGGGTTCTGGTCACTACTCCAGATGTTGTTTATGTATTTTATCCAATGACTCTTTAATGTAAAATATGACCAGAGTCTTTGGAGCCCAGAACAGAAATCAAGACTCCCCTTCTACGGCAAGATGCTGTCATGCACAGTAAAAACTTTAAGCATCCAAGTCATTTATCTGGTAAAAACATAGATTCCTACAGCCTCCAGGGTACCTACATACTTAGACAGGGATTTTTATGGATCACTTACTTGGACTTGGGTGCCTAAATTCTGTCTAATTTGCACTTTAGTCTCCTCTGTACTTTTGTGAATTCACCCACATTGTGATGGAGAGACCTATACAAATGCCCAGATCGATAGATGTTGTTTACAAAACTCAGTTATTACCATTTTCCCAAAATATAAATTAGTAATAGCATTAGTATTGTATGGCTTGCTCAGTGATTTCCAGATACTGTCTTGGCTCCCAGAATTTGCAAATAAGAGCAGATTAACATCTGAGAACATAGTTAACCGCCTCTTGTTGGCCACTGACTTCAACAGCAAATTCTTTTCAGTTCCATTTAGGAGTCAGCTTCTCTGAGCTAAAATATCACCACCTTCATCACAGGCATTAGCCCAGAAAGGGAAAACTTTGTATGTCTATTCTCACTGTAGAAAACCAAATTTGTAGTTAAGAGGTTCAATCTTGCAGCACGGGCACCCTTGGAAACAAACTGTCATCTTGAAGAAGGAAAAATGTTTGCTTAAAAATAACTTGGATAAAAATCATATTCAGCATCTCATACTTTTCTTCCTAAAGTTCCTTTCATTACAAAATGAAGAAACATGGCATATTAGGTCAGTAAAGGAAGCAGTATGCAAGCACAAGAAAACTGGAATATGTCTGCATCATTACAATTCTTCAATACAGTCCAATGACTTTCTCTAATTTAGTCAGCAATGAATTCCAGTAAGATCTGTGCTCTGTACTGTTTACACACTTATGTTCCTATGTAACATGTATAGCTTGTACACTGTACTTTCATATGTGGCAATTGATTCCATATCTCAGCTCCAGAGAGGAAGTAATCCCCATATATGTGTAATTATTTTTAATGAATTAAGCCCTTCAAGTGTAAAGATCCATAAATATCTTTATAGTCTCCTTTGACACATGAAGGTAAATATTTGCACTGTACATTTCAAATTAGATATGCAACTTGTTTAAAGGTAATGGGAGGTGGAATCCTAGTCTGTCTAATGGTTTCCTTCTTGATCTTTCCAACAGGATAGGAAATGTATAGCACAGAGGTTTGATCCACTCCCTATCCCCCAACAGGTATCTGGGTCTATATGGGAAATTCACTTATAAGGCAAAATGGGAGTGGTGCTTTCCAAAGTAATGGACAAGAAGCATGTTTCCCAAGTAATTTGTCCTCTTTCCAAACAGACCTATTCACTTTGTGGACCACCCCCTCCCACTCCCAAGATATTGCATGACATCTCTGCCATTGTACTTCAGCTCCTGTCTGGCTTTCTGCTGGAGGCTCTGCAAAATGGCTTCCACCAGATTTGGTTAAAGAATCTAGCCTGCTGCATTTACAAAAAAAAAAGGGGGTGTGTGAAGCAGGCCCTATTCAATTCGGATTTGGATTCGGCCCAAATCAGAGACAGTGATTCAATTCGTTGATTCAGATCACTGTCCTTGATTCAATTTGGCCAAATCTGAATTTGAAGATTCAATGCTGATTTGGAGAATCAGTGATTTGGCCATAGACACAGGTTTAAATGTTTTTTCTACATACCTCGGTGTTCCAGGCGTGGCTCATGAACGCTGTGATGCTGGGGTGGATGAAGCCCTCCATGTGCTCAGCAGTGAACCCAGAAGTGAACCAGAAGTACTTCCAGTCCACTTCCGGGTCCCCTGGGGAGTGCGCTGCCCCCCCCCCCCATGCCCACCCCTGGCTCAGTGAACAGTCACAGGAGGACCCTGGGTGCCCCCCAAGACCCAGGAGGCCCCAGTTGCTGGGCATGGGGGAGGGGCAGCATGCTCTCCAGTGGACCCAGAAGTGGACCGGAAGTACTTCTGGTCCACTTCTGGGTCTGCTGCTGAGAGCAGTGGGGACCCCCTGCACTCCTGCAGGACTCTCCTTCCACCCCATCATTACATTCATGAGCTTCCTGCTGTCTTGAGGCATATAGAAAAAACATTTAATGCTGTGTCTATGTCTGAATCACCGAATCTTTCTGAATCTCTCCGATTCGATACAGAAAAATTAAAGGGTCCTCTAAATTAATTCGGATTCGGAGATTTGGTTACCGAATCAGGCTGAATCTCTGCCAGATCAAATCAGGGACTGAAGTTTCACACAGCCCTAATAGAAAACCATTCCATTACTGAAAATATAATTTCTGCTTTAAATTCTGAGTAACATACTGCAAACCTTAAAGAGATAAGTCTTTAAATTATATTGATATGTGCTTAACACAAATAATTATTTTTATTAATAATCCTACTCATTTGCAGTACCTTTCTAAAACTATATGGGCATCAAAAAATCCACCCAAAACATTCCAGTAATTAGGGTTGTAAGTTCTGTGTATAGTCTGAAAAGTGGCTCTGTACAAATGCATTTTAAAAGACCTGCTCTTTGTGTGAATTAAATCTTCTGAATTTATTTACACAAATAAATTTTACTGTCTTCTGCTCCTGGTAGCACAGTTGAACAAGCATAGCAAACAGGGAAGAAGCTGGGTTTTAATCTTTCTGGTTCATCAGCAAAGTAATCATGAATGATGTGTGCCCCCAGCGGCTAGGGACGATCGTCCGCAGACACTGTCGGCAGCACCATTTTGTAGGGGGTGCACTGCCACACTCAAGGGGTATACATGCACCTGCATGCACCCCCTATGCCTCACCCCTGGAAGTAATATAGAGTCTTCCCTATGCAAAGTCTTCTCAAGGGGAACGGTAGTGAGGGAGGGGAGGCTGCCAAGGAGCTGGTTATATTAATCTAACTGTCAAGCCAGAGCTGCTCCAACACCAGCACCAATGTAAATTAGAGTAGGTATGGAGAAAGCCTCACATTAGCTCAGGCCTAAGAGCTTTCTATACATTCTGGTCTCTGCTCCTAAGACTCCCAGCAGTCTCTCCTCCCAAGGGACTGCTTTCGGTAATGGACTGCAAACCCTCTTGCTACAGCTTCTGGCCCCATGTCTTTTGCATCCTTGGCTATCCGATGGCCCAATTTCTATAGAAGAACTTGTTATTTTTCAGCAGAACAAGTTCATAACCTAGCAGTTAGAGTATCCTTCTGAGAAGTGAGATGCAGGTTTGAATTCTCTCAGATGAAGAAGGCTATGAATCCACATCTCTCTCTCACTTTCTAAATAAGCACTCTAACCTAAGGGTTGTAGCATAGGAGTCGTTAAGAAGTGCAAAAGTGTGTGACACAATCAGCATTAGGGAGTTCTAGGGGCTGAACGTTGCGCAGAATCCATTGCTACTCTCAGTATGTTACTTGCTTCTCATCCAAGTGCTTTGGATTATGATATCACAGAAGTGCCAAATGTAGAGGCCTAAAGCCAGTGTCTTAGTTCTAAAGAAAGCTGGGAGCTCCGGAATACCCTTTGCCTTTTATTTCCTAAATACTGTCCTGCTCAACACTTCGGCACTCTGACGCCTTTGGTGGCAGTTCACTCTATCTTTAACTTCAAAAGGATTAATTCTATCAGTTTGGATCACCTCTCTTGGGACAAAGCCTAAGTGAAGGCATCTACAAGAACAGTTTGGATCCAACTGTTTCTCAACAACTCAAAAGTCCAAGACCCTTCTGCCTGTGTGAGTCTTCACAAGACTGTTAAGGGTTCTGCTAGCCTGTACTTGATTTTACATTAATCATACCTTGTGGTACTGCTTGATTTCTTACAAGCTTTTGTGGCTATCCATACCAGTTGCTCTACTATATTACCAAAGCTGTTGAACTTAAGGAAAAAAGGAGATGCATTATTATGACAAATGCATAACATAATGTTGAAAACACATTATAAAAAAGACAAAAATCTTTGGCAAAATGATAGTAGACCTACAGTTTTCATGCCAAAACAATAGTCTGAGAGCATGATTACTGAAGTGGTTACATGTTTTTGATAAGGCTCTAATTCCATGGATAAAATGCTCAATGAAATACAGAAGTTCATGGACACATGCAGCATTTTGTATAACACATACTATTACCAATTCCTAACCCAAAGGTTATACAACTATGTATAATATGATGAATGGCTCTGAGTCTTATTGTACTAGACTTAGAAGGTAAGAGAGTCACTCACTGTCATTGCTATGTCACTCACATCAAAGTGTTGCAGTTGGCTGGTCTAGTGCTCAGTTGAACTGGCTTTTACAAGGCCTTAGTTACTTGGAAACTCCAGTATCTTTGTGGGGGAAGCGAAGACTTAAACGTAGCCTTCCTATTAAATACCAGTGAAATCTTTATTGTGAACTAGGTAGTGCAAGCCTGTTATGAAAGGAAGTAGGAGCGGGAATATTCAGACTGAAAATATATCATATCATGTCACATTACAAACTGGTATGCAGAGTAGGAGGTTATGTGAGGCTGAAGTAATATTTTACTGAAATATGCACTATTTGTAACGAAGGGTTTTTAATTAAATGATGACTCTTGAATGAAAGAATCCAGATTAACAGCTAATGTGGTTACTTTGGGTTAGAATGCTCATGGCCAAAAAAAAAGTTACTTCTTCTTTGCACCCCAAAACACATAATTATATGCATGCTTAATTTAGCTGAAACAAGGCATCTTCGTGACAATTTTTCAGAAAAGGAGGCATTTATATAGCAAGCTGTGTATAAAGATTATGGCTTGGTAAGGTTAGCTGAATGTGAGTCTATGAATAGAAACCTATATTTTGGATCCTTTGGCCATACCAAACCACTTCCTGATCCAATTTCTTGCTAAGATTCTGCAAACACTCTCTGTGTTTCCAGGGAAGTCCCTTGAGGGGTGGTAATCATCTGTGCAATCTTAAAGAAAGCAGAGTATAGGGGAAGTGTTTTACTGTACATGAGTGTAGTGAAAGCAAGCCAATGTTTGGTTTGCCATTTATACTGGTCTGATTTAATTGCAGAACAGGCTAGGGTAGCGTTTCGTATCGAAATTGTAACTTCACAGGAGAGAAATGTCACATTTCACACTTCCACAATTATCATTTGTTTATCGAATAAGACCTTGATTTTCCCTTTTTTTAATATAGAGAGAAAATGCAACTATTCCAGTCAGCCATAATTACACTTATCTTTTACTATAACATTGCATTTCTCTGAAAGCTACACCTTAGATATGACAAAGTAAGAGATACTAGCTTGATAGATCTCAATCAGGAAATACCAGGACAAATTGAGATGGACTCTTTCTTTGTGTCTATGCCTCACTCTCTTTCAAACAAGAAATATGATGCCTCCAATTTCACTGATTACTAGTTTCAGTATCAGTCTTATCAAGACAATGATAGGCTCTCTACAAATGTTCCCCTAATGTTATTTTCCTAACAAAAGTAGGAGCTGACCTATAGTACTTGGAGATAGTGTAAAAGAATATATCATATTTTTCTTCTGGCTTTGTCTGGCTTACTAGCTAGCTGCTTAATTTAATGTAACTGAGAGCCTTTATCCAAAGAGCACTGCAAGACTGTTTAATACTGAGGGTTTGCTGTGTTCTTCTTGTCAGTATTAGGAGTCATTTACATTTGACTGATTCAATCCTTCATGTCTGCAAAGCTGATCCTAGTGCTAAAGCTAAACTTTCTGAGGACATGGATGGCTGGTACAGAAAAGAACAAAAATATTGTGTCTGACTGTGTCTGAATATGACTAAGCTTGATTGGCCTTTTCATCCCTCCAGCACTAAGGTTGGATTCTTGCAAATTTGTAGTCGTTGTCACAGTTGCATAATCGAAGGACTGACAGTTCTCAAGACTTCATTATTATTTTTATTAGTGGATCTGTTGGCACTGACAGTTTATCCTCATACTCTTCAAATAAACTGTATACTGGCAGCTAAAGATTCTTCATGACAGCTTGCATTGAAGTATCAGGGTATTTTTCATGTCGAAAGGGAGAGAGAAAAACTGTCAACAGGAACACAAAACATGATGCTTGGAGATAGATGATTTTATACAACCTGGTCTATTTTGATTTTAGTGCTCTTGATTTTCAGTTGCAAATTGTTATTTTTAATCTTAGAAAGGAGCAAAAGATATTGTTGAAAATGATGGCAAATAAGAGATATTTAATGCCTCTTTCTTTCCTTTTTTGTGTCCTTGTAACAAGGTATTTAGCAGAATTCACAGATTTGTTGGAATCTGTCAGGCCACACTGCAAGCACTTCTGCTATAGTGTTGAACTTGCAAGCTCTGGGCTGTCAACTGTGCACCTTAGCACCTGCATCACCCCAGTCCCCTTTAATGCCTCTAAATATATAATATGTGCAGTCACAAGGGGAAATGTTCCTAATATGTAACCTAATTTAATTTATATAGGTCATCCCTAGAATCTTTTTACCCGAGTTCCTTGTTTTGCTGTTTAATGTTTAACTATATCAAAATTATTATTGGTCTTCCATATTCTTTAATCATACAAGAATGAAGCTGTCCTTAGACAGATTCATTTCTATACTGATCAAATGCATGCTCTTTGAAGGCATATGCAGACATCTTTCCTAATGTTTTCATTATGAATAAGGCTAAAAACCATAAAGTTATTTCCTGTCTTCACTGTCACAAAGTGTTGAGTTGAATATGACCAGCAACAAAACATTTAGCATACTGAAATCAGTTTGTTTTGTCTTCCTAATCCTATATACCTAACACAAACATATTGTGCTGAACAGAGGAACAATAGGTATGGTTCCTTTGCAGCCTCCAAAAGTAGTGATGCCAAATGCTAGGTTGAATTACTGGTAGAGAATCAGTTGTTGTGAAGAGCCCTGAGTAAGTTGGAGAGGTTTGTCTGAGTGGTGAGAGAAATCAGACAGTATTTCTAGAGCATTGTGGCACCAGTCAAATCATCCAAGACTCATTAATTAATCTCTCTAAAATGGGTGTGATTAAAAAACATACTGTGAAAAACAAGGGAAACTAGATGAGGAAGAAAATCTGTCTGTCCCATATAATCATCTGCATGAAAATCAATATGAGTTTACAAAAGGATAAATCAAGCATTCATTAACAAAACCCCTATGTGGAAATAGATTTTCTGGAGATACCTCAAAAAGGAACATGGTTAAAGGTACTCCTAAATATTGGTCTTTTTAGCCATTTTCTATATTTGATTCTTCATGTAATCCCTGTAGTATAATCTATTTACAAAGACCTTTCGGTCATCATGTCAATAATGGGTTTAAGTATTATTTTTAAACATTCTAGAAGGCACGTCTACACATGCATTAATGGGCTTTAGTTAGTGTGCATTAAATCTAGTACCAATGGGTGCCTATACATGAGCACAGAGGTTGCTCTGACACGCTGGAATTCCAGCACATCAGAACAGATTCCTTAACTGAGTCTGCTGAAGCATGGCAATTTCCATGCTCCAGCAGTCTCCTGCATCTTGTGTATCAGCATCCCTGCACTTTACATGTGCTTTACAAGCTCATCAAATGAGCTTTATTTCAAGTGCCCCCACCACCATTTTTAAGCACGGGGACGCTGATACACAAGACATGGCAATAGTTTAATTGGAGCTGCTCTTGGAGCTGCTCTAGTTAAAGTCCCTTCCCCATACTCCTGGAGCATGTATAAAGGTGCCCTCCATTGTGAGGTACTACGAAAATGCACATTAGCCTGTCTTAATGCATATTAACTAAAGAGCACAGTTTTTAAGTGATGCTTAACATACATTAGTCTATTTTAATGCTCATTAGCTAAATAGTACGGTTTTCTTAGTGGTACTTTATTGTGCATTAAAATAAGCTAATGTGCATTAAAAGTGCACATGTAGAAGCCTACAGTCTTCTAGTAGTTAACCCCGTATTTGCACTTGCTAAATTAAGGGCAGCCTCTTCATTCCCACTAGTTTATATGTATAAGACTTGTATACCATGTAAGTTCCACTTGAGCCCTCAAAATAGTGTTTATGTTATATCTAAATGGTGTATAGTTGCTTTAGTGGATCCTGTATACATGCTTAAATTTCACCCTTTGTGAAGGGTTGTTGGTGGTAGCCATGTTGGTCTAAAGACATAGGCAGGCAAGGTTCTTTGGGTAGATGTGTTATCTGTTATTAGACCAACTAAATAGCTGGGGAAAAGTTATTTGCAAGCTTTCAGGCACAAACACCCTTCTTTAGGCGTTGGGAGACT
>NW_017729026.1:41796889-41797494 GCF_001723915.1 Gavialis gangeticus | reverse complement strand
TTGGGTAGATGTGTTATCTGTTATTAGACCAACTAAATAGCTGGGGAAAAGTTATTTGCAAGCTTTCAGGCACAAACACCCTTCTTTAGGCGTTGGGAGACTCTGCATTAGATTTGAGAGACGGGATAAGGCAGAGTCTCCCAATGCCTAAAGAAGGGTGCTTGTGCCCGAAAGCTTGCAAAGAACTATTTAGTTGATCTAATAAAAGATATCACATCTACCCGAACAACCTTGCCACCCTTTGAGAGTTGTGACCACACATACCAGCAGTCAGATGGCAAACTACCCGATTTGAACTTCCATTACCAAATTACACATACATACTGTATAGTACCTTGATCCCGATGATATCAACTGCTACAAGATCAGGACTTAGGCATGTATAAATAAGTACTGACTATATACTTCCCACTTCCAAGTGATTGGAAACAACCAGCTCTTGAGGTCTATGTATATGACTTTCAAATTAATTTCCATGAGCAACACTAGAAGACTGTTTGTGATACATACCCACTCCTGGGGCTGACACATAGGAAGGAGGGAAAAGTGGGTTTTACATTCAAAAGAAACATAGAATCATAGAAGTAGGGTCAGAAGGGACCTTG
>NW_017729026.1:41784477-41794120 GCF_001723915.1 Gavialis gangeticus | reverse complement strand
GCGCTTGCCTTTAGGAGAGAGGTGAAGCCCATCCCACCCCAGCAAGTCCCCCACCCAAAAGCATGGGTCATTATCTAGGAACCCAGGGCCTGCCTGGTGGCACCAACTGTGTAAGCGCCAGGTGACCTCGCCAATGCAGGCCCCGTGTCGCTGTCCCCACCTACTCACCGGAAGAAGAGAGGAGAATACCACCTGCACCCCCGTCTCCTTAAGCTTGTCTCCGGGAGCCTTGACGTCCTTCATAATGCAGTCGGGGTTGCCCCTGGCCATGTCATTCGTCCCCCCGTGGAAGACAACCATGGAGTACTGGTCTGCAGGTCGGATGTAGGCTGGGATACTCTCCGTGATGTCTCTAACCCAAGCCCCAGGCATGAAGCAGACCTCTCACGTCATGGGGTCAGGCCGGCAGATGGGACCTTCCAGTCCTCATAGAATGGAGTCTCCGATGACAAGAACCCAGTGTTTCTTCCTGCTGGTGTTCACTCTCTGCCCATTCTTTGTCATGTGGGGAGTGGCATCATCCCCGCCAGAGGCAATTTCTCTGTCTTCCTCCATCACAGCTGCCAGGGCATCGAACCTATTCCCCAAGTGAACCTGGGGAGCTTCCACCACTCTAGGCCTAGCAGCTCTGGATTTGGACACCTTCTGCCACTCCTGCATTGGATGCATCTCCTGTGGGGGCTGTACAGTGGGCAACCGGGCCTGCAGAGAACAGAAATAGGCATCAATTTCATCCTCTGCTTCCCTGATCCCCCTCAGCCTGCTCACCTCAGCCTGGAGCTCCCTCACCTGCTCCTCCAGGGTCCTAAGTCATGCACAGGAGGGACAGGCAAGGGGACCACCAGGCCCCACCCCTCCAGGACCCACTGAGCCCCCCCCCAGACAGGAGGGCAAGGGACCACCGACCCCGCCATGAGCTCCATCTGGGTGAAAGCCTCAGAAGAGCCCATGGCAGGTGGCAACGCCTGGCTGGGGCCCCTGGCAGCCACGCTCCACGTCTGCACCATGTCTGCAGAGCTGTGCCTGCTGCTTTTGCTCACTAGAGGTGCCGCTCTGGGCAGCTACCTCGTGCCCACCTTATGCAAATGTCTGTGCAAATGCCAGCGCACCCTTACAGAGCGCACCTGTTTGCACGCGCTGTTCGCGCGTGCTACCCACGCGCCGCTCAGGAGCGTGGCTCCCTGTCGCATGAGTTAAGAGGGCTCCGGAGGGCTTCCCCTCTGGATCTGCCTCAGCTGCACTGTACCCTCTGCCCCACTTACCTTAGGAGGAAATCAGCTGTTGCTGCCCCTGCCGCTGTCTCCTCCACAGCTACTGCCTTTGCCGCCGAGGTGGGTACACGTGTGGCACACGTGCACCCTGCTCCCTCTGCTCCTGCTCCCCAGCTGCCGGGGGAATTTCAAACCACGGCTTTTTAAAGCCCGCAGTTTGAAATTCCCCTGGTTTATCCCTCAGCCAATCAGGCCTTCTGGCTAGGCCGGAAGTGCGTGCTGGTGGCCCTGCCCCCTCCCACCCCTCCCATTGGGATCCCAGGGTGGCAGAGAATACCACCCCAAGGGACTAGTCAGAGCTGCCCCCCGGTTGGGGGAGAGGCCCCCACTAGATCCCCACACCCCCCGCGGTCTGCCTGCCCGCGCGCGGCTTGGGAGCGCGGCTCCCTGTCAGGTGATCTAAGAGGGCTCCAGAAGGCTTCCCCTCTGGATCTGCCTCAGCTGCACTGTACCCTCTGCCCCACTTACCTTAGGGGGAAATCAGCTGTTGCTGCCCCTGCTGCTGTCTCCTCCGCAGCTGCTGCCTTCGCCACCGAGGTAAGGTGGGTACACGTGGGGCACACGTGCGCCCTGCTCCCTCTGCTCCTGCTCCCCCAACATATTCTTTCAGAATTGTAGCTATAAATCTGAGAGATGGGATAATCTAGTGGATAGGGCAAAGAGATAAGAGCCCAGAGATTTGCATTTCTGTTACTGACTTTGCCGCTGACTATCCAGAAGTCACTTTACATTTCTATGCTTCTGTTTCCCTCCTACACATCCTTCATTTGTCTTGCATGTTTAGATTTTAAGCTGCTCAAGGCAAGAGGTCTTTCTCCACGTTTATGCAGTGCCATGCATCACGAGGCCTTGATTTTAGTTGTTGTCTTTAGGTGCTAGTGCAATATTAAAGAAATAAATAATATAACAATAATACAATATATGTAGAAGTGGTTGCAAGATGACAGCTATAGTTACATAGTAATATTTTCTCATTTCCAAAGCCCTCTAATTAGGAGATAGGACAATCACCACAACTTTCAGAAGTGAATGAAAGGTCACTCCTATCATTTGAAGAATCTTTTCTAATAGTTATTCTATGTAATATATCAAATTTTGACCACCAGAAAAATATGAGAATTTTTGCAAATACAATAGGAAAAGGAAATCTGACTTAGGATAAACTTCATTCTTAACAACAGAAGGAAATGGTGTCTTTTTATCATAGCAAATCACATGCTGTGTATATGCTTATATAAGTGTCCAGAGTGTACCTGGGCACTTCTGCACTATGGGCAGTGGTGACACGCAGGGCAACCATCAGTGGCTGTGTTGCAAACAATGGTGGCAGCATCCAGGCTGCCAGTGCAGCAGAAGAATTTTTGCACCTCCCAACTCAGTGCTGAGGGCTGGTGCCCTAGTTGCATCCCCCTCTCCAGCTACACTACTGTAAGTGTCTATGTGTGCATTGTATGCAAAGAGAAACACACACATGCACACTCTATTCACCTTTAAATATATGGTTACTTGAGAATTTGAGGTATGGCTTCAATGTTTACTGTAAGGAATACATCAGGAATTATACAAACACTACAGTTATTGAATTTACTTATCTAAAGTGATTAGCACATTTTATTTTTAAAGCACATCTACCTTTTTTAAATACATATACGTGTGTGTGTGTGTGTGTGTATAAAGTATGCACCTACTGTGTGTACATCTCTATATATATGCACACTGGTGTGCATTAGATGTCTACATATGATACATATGTAGTCTAAGTATGACATAAACCCATATATACCAGGCAGAAGATGGAACATATACATCACTGAATGTATCACCAGTGCCATCTGAGTGAGAAAATCTTGCAGCTGAATGGCAGAATTCACACTGGTAAGCAATGGTCTGCTGCTTCTGAAAATAAAGACAGTCATAGATGTATCAGTTACACTTGGCTGACCTACCCAGGGTGTTCTTTGCAACCATAACTTTTAAAGACTTCCTTTTTAAAGGAAAAATGGAAAAAAGGAGAATTGAAAGTCTAGAAAACCAAATGAAGGCTTGGGAAAGATGCCAAGGTGCCACAACTTTGTATACCAGCCCATACCAACACATCTATCAATGCCATGTAAGGAGGAGGCCTACTTAAGAGATGTTTCAAAGAGGAGAGGAACTCATCCAGCCAGCTGTGGGCTGAGAGGGCACGCAGCTAGAAAAACTGCTGATGCATCAGTGCTTTTCTCCCTGCAGTGAGGGTGCACTGTATCCAGACCGAGCACTGTCAGTCACTGGGATGAAATAACCTCGGTGCATATAGCTGTCGTGCAGTTTCGTTACACTGGAGACACGACTGCTTCTTCTCCACTTACTGGAAAGCCTTACCCTTCACCCAGCCTTGGGACATGGATCTCTAGATTTGCTTGAAAATGTATAGCTACACTTAAGCCTATTGTTTGCATGGTATGACATGTGAATGCAAACGACGTCTTACTTTTTTCATCATTATCTGTAGGGTATTAATATAATTCTGGATTACAAAAGGAGAGAAAATGATAGGACTTGTGTACTCTAAGTAATTTAAAAGCACTTTTTTGTCAACAGGTCTGCAAGAAATAGTAGCACACAGTATGTGTCTATCTGTCATGAAAGTGTGGATAATTAACATATGCAAAGCACTAGAGTCCTGCTGGAAGCTACCCTGCCCTCCCCTGAAATTTAGGCTCTATTTATTTACAACAAAATAAAGTGGACCCTTCTGGAAAGAAACATAGCTTTGTGGCTGCACCAATGCTGTCGCACAGATGCTTTAAATCTTTTATATCTCCCATACCTCCAGGGGCTGGTGTTGGATGGTATTGAGCCAGGGCCAATAAATAATTTATGCTAAGTAGCAATTTAGTTGTTTGGCTTGGGGTAAAGAAATCCAAGAAATTCATAAATAAAGTTCCCATTTTTGCTGTGTTCCAAAGTTAATTTATGTTACTCTGCAATTAACTAACATAAAGGTGAAAAAATATGACAGGCCTAAGGTAGAAAGTAAAGCTCATAAATCTGGCGTATCTTAACTAGTGGTGCTTTTGTGATAGTTACTGGGTGTACTATGTTTCCAGTTGATCTAATTCACCCCTATTTGCTTGACCCAGAAAAATGTTGTAATTGATTTCTAACAGGTCCCCCCTGATATAAACAAGTAAGACCAATTTTTTTTGTCCCTCTGTGATTTTAAACTCTAATATAAATATCGGATTTTGGCAGATAGTTTGGAAAACTAACCAGAACCTGGAAACTCTGAAGAGGATTAAATTTGCTGAACTGGAATTCAATAGCATGTACGAAGTGAGCTTATCAGGTGATCCCTTGTTTCAATATAAGGCATTTAAAAGCTGCCCCCTTCTCATTGGCCAATGTCATTCACATATACATACACACATTACCCACATGTGTGGAGGCAGTTTGGTTTTGATGCCTAATTCTTCACCCTGACCTAGTACAAGTATTTTCTGTTGAAGAGCTGCCTTTCCATTAGAACCATTCATTAGGATACTGAAATTGCCTGCACTTTTCTAGAGGATACTTGTCTGCATGTACAACTCTATATGAGAGTTAATGGTTACTCTGATTAAACAACCTAACTGCTTCTAGCAGAATAAAGATATATAAATCTATGCTATATTTAATGTAAAAGTCCAGAAATTGGGCTATTGGAAATAACGAAAGTTAACTAAGAGATTGGTTTCTGATAGATCAGAGAGGAAAAAAAATGTGTTTGCCTTTTCTATCTAATGATACGGCATAAACTATTAAGGAAGACATTTGCTGAGGTTTCCCATTTTGTACATAAAAACATAAAAACTGCCATTTACTGGGTCAGACCATAAGTCCATCTTACCTAGTATGCTGTCATAATAGTAGAGAGTGGGTGCTGCAAGACAGAGTGAACAGGTAATGACCTGCGTTTTTTCCACTGTCCCTGTCTTACTTGCAGCCTCCAGCATTTAAGATCCAGGCAGTTCTGATTCAGAGTCTGTATCCCTAACCTACATGCTCAAATAGCTATTGATGAACTTTGCCTCCATGAATTGGTACAATCCCTTTTTGAAACTGGCTAGACTGTCAGCTTCCACAATATCTAGTGGTAATGAGTCCCAAACTTGAGTTACATGCTATGTGAAAAGGAACTTCCTTTTGTTAATTTTAAACTTACTATCTACCAGTTTAATTTTGTAACCCCTAGTTATTTTATTGTGGAATAGTATAAATCCCTGTTTACTTTGTCTTCACCATTTACTATTTTGCAAACCCTTATCATGTCCCCTCTCAAGCATCTCTTTTCAAACTGAATAGGCTTAGCCCCTTTAGTCTCTCCCCATACCATTAATCATATTTTTTGCCCTTCTCTGGACCTTCCCTAGTTCTTCTATAACCTTTTGGACGTGTGGAGACCAGAAGTGGGTACAGTATTCAAGGTGCAGACACGCCATGGATTTATAGAGGGGCATAATGACACTTTTGGTTTTGTTTACAATTCCCTTCTTAATAATCACCAGCATATTGTTGGCCTTTTTGACAGCTGCTGATCACCAAGCTAATGTGTTTAGCAAACTGTCCACAAGGATGGGAGCTTCTAAACTGAGACAACTCAAAAAAGCATTAAAATAATATAAAAATCTTACTTGTAGGTAGTTTTAAAAAGGATAAAAGAGGAATCCTGTTAATAGAAGAAATAGAAATAAGTCTATCTCCTACCAAATCTCAATTGAACACGTTCTACTGGCTTAACAGTCTTGTTCTAGGGAGGTGGCCTTACCACACTGTCATGATAGTGTGCTAAGATGCTAATAACTCTAAGGTCACAAGTTTGATCCCTGCATGGGGCATAAGATCTTTTCTGGCTCAGGCAAGGGATTGGCCTAGATGACCTCTTGAGGTCCCTTCTAGCCCTGTTCTCTTTGATTTCCATTATTCTGATCTATTTGTAAATATATAGTATTTAAAATACTTTTATGCAACTGTTTTTGCTTTGTTTTGTTTCTGAAGAGTGTAGATAGGCCCGTGCTTCTATAAACCAACACAGCTCCATTGACATCAGTGTTATTATAGCTATTTAAACCCATTTCAAATGTGGCCCAGTACTTTAAACATTTAGAATCACCTTTGTAATTAGCAGACGTTTGAGTAGACTCCATTCAGTGTCCTTCCTTTCAGGAGCCAGAGAAAAAGAAGCTTTTTTCCCTTCAGTTTCACTCCTGTAGAGAGTAGTGTTGCACATATCTGTGGCTGAAATCAATGCCTTCTTAAAACTTCAAGGAACTTGTAAGCTTCAAGCCTGTTCAGAGGTGAAATGGCACATGAGAGCTCAGGCTCAGATGCTTCCCATTTTCACCCTCCTACTATAGAAAGAGATCTCAGATCATTATCCAAGGGGTCTGGTTATGAGATAGATCACACGTGCTGTGAGGACCAACTAGTCCAAGTCTCACTCTCCACTCCACTCACTTGGAACATTTCATTTTCCTTTACTGATACATTCTGTTAAACAACTTAATTCTCCACTTCTCAACGGAGATGCAAAGAATCATAGATACAGCTACTAACCCCGTACCTACAAGATGCAGTGTCCCTTTTTTCCAGCCATAGTTAAGACATTTTGATAGAGAAATTTGCACTTCTACTTTTCTCATTAGTGATTCACTTTTTTTTATTCCAGTCTGTATGGCTGCTAGGATATCCCCTACACTAGTACTGTATATTTTCCCCAAAATTACAAAATCAGTAAGAGCTGCATAGGAACTTTGTAAGGGGAGAAGCTAAGGCAATCAGTTAAATATCTGAAGTGTTTATATACTAACATGAGATGTGCGGGGAATAAACAGAAAGAAGCCTACTACAATCAAGGAATTATGATTTAATCGGGATTAGAGAGACATGGAAAGAAAGTTAGTTACACAACTGGAGTATGGCCATGGATGGCTATAACTTGTTCTAGAAGATTAGGCAAAAAATTGGAGGACATGTTGCTCTACGTATAAAGAACATGTAGATGTGTTCGGAGCTGCAGTATGAAGTGAAAAGTAGACCTGTTCTCTGTTGAAACAAATTCAAGGAACTGGTACACCAGTTCCTCTGGAAGATAAGTCTTAGAGGAAAAGAAGTCCAGGAGAGCTAGCTGTGCTTTAAGGGCACAGAAGCAAGCTACCCCAATGGAACAGAAGGATGACAAGGGCATAGGAGACCAGCCTGGCTAGACAACAATTTCCTCAATGAGTTGAAACTCAGAAAAAAGGGAATCCTGCCGTAAGTGAAATCTTGGTCATATTGGGAAGAGTATAAGAGTATTATATGGGCATGCAGGGAGAAAATTAGGAAAGCCAAAATATGATTTGAGATGCAAGGGATAGGAAAGGCAATATAAAGGGATTCTATAAGTATATAAGAAGTAAGAGGAAGACCAAAGAAATCATAAGTCCCCTACAGAATGCAGAATGCAGTTACAGATGATGCAGAGAAGGTTAAAGTATTCAATGCCTTTTTCACTTCAGTCCTTGCAAATAGGGACAGTTCATATCATATGACAAGTACAATTGGCAACAAAGATAGGGAAGGAGTCAAACAGCTTAGAGCAGGGGTGAGCAAGATATGGCCCACAGGCCCCAGCGGTGCTCCACATGCGGCCAAGCCCCACCTGTACCTGACCTGCACCAGCTAATGCACCATCCTGGCCCTGGTACTGGCTCTGGTCCCGGCCCCAGCCAGCGTGCACAGCTTCCTGGCAGAGCTTCTCCTGCTGCTGCTGCAGCTGCCCAGGTACTGCTCATCTCCCTCCACCTCCAGCAGCAACTCCTTCTTCCCCTGCTGTGTGGCTTCTGCCCCAGTGCATGGGACTCCAGCCACCTTCTACCCACTCCACTGACCCAGTGCAATAAGCAGCCACCTGAAGGCAGCCTAGTAGTTGGAAGGTGGCTGGGAGCTGGCTGAATGCTGGGGCAGGAGCTGCCTAGCTGCAGCTTCCCCACTACCTGGAGAGGTGTAGCAGGGACAGGAGAAGGAGCCACCAGAGACCGGATCCAGGCAGCAGCAGCCACACTGGGAGCTACCCTGCAGAGAAGGTTTTGGCTTCTACAACCACAGTCTGCTCTTTGGAGACAGAGGCAGTGGTCTGTTGGGAAGAGATGGCCTCCACCTCACTCCACTGGGGAAGAAGCTCTTCTCAGCCAGAATGGCTTACCTGCTTGACCGGGCTTTAAACTAAGCTCATTGTGGGGATGGGCAAACAACCACAAGAGCAAGCTCACAAAGCATCAACTGCAAAATCAGCAGGTTAGGATGCTCAAGGGAACCCACTCCAACCCCAGCCCAGAATCAGAGCTTCTCCATGAGTACAAGGAAGCCTAGGGCCTCCAATGGCATACTTATTTGTCTGTACACTAATGCTAGGAGTTTGGATAATAAACAGGAGGAACTTGTCGTTCTGCTAAACAAAAATGACTATGATCTCATAGGGATAATGGAGACCTAGTGGGACTCCTCTTATGACTGGACTATGGGTATAAATGGCTATACCCTGTACAGGAAAGATTGTGCTGATAAAAGGGGTGGGGTATAGCTCTCTATGTGAAGGAGAGCTACACATCCCTACAAACGGAGATTGCCACCCAAGGAGGACAACTGGAAACCCTTTGGGTTAGAATACAAGGGGAACATAATGAAGGAAATGCAATGGTAGGAGTCTACTACAGACCTCCAAACCAGGAACAAAAGCTTGACCAAGAATTCACCAGGGACCCGAGCGAGGCTGCACACTGTCAGTGCATGGTCGTGTAAAAGCTGCTGCTTGATTTGTAGCAGGGTTCAGGGTCCCTGCAAAAGCAGAGCAGGAAAGTTTACAGAAAGGTGTTGCTTGCAAGAGCATATGTATGTTTTTGATTGGCTCCTGAGGTAGGAGAAGGGAGAGAACTCAGCCCTGGGGACTCAGCCAGGCTCAGAAAAGAGAAGAAGCCCTGGGACCACAGAGCTTGGGAAAGTACCACCCTGCAGCCTGCCTGTGAAGTGAACCTGCCCTTAGTGATGGGGAGAAGATAACCTGGTATCCTTTTTCCCTTTGTGAGGCAGAGGGACCCATGGGGAGGAAAAAGGGTGGTAAGGTAGGCTTGCCTGAGAGGGCACGGTTTTGATCTGGGAAGGCTCTGGGGAGAGTTAACGGAGAAATAGCCAGGGGCTGTACGAGTGATAAACCAAGGGTTGTTTCAGTAATCAGCACAAGGGGCCATATCTGGGAACTGGAGTAAGGTGCTTTTGGGGAGAGGGGACAGTGTGTGTTTCTTTGCAGATACCACACAGCTGGAGCAGAGGAGAGTTCATAGATTCATAGATTCATAGATTAAGGGTCAGAA
>NW_017729026.1:41784162-41784466 GCF_001723915.1 Gavialis gangeticus | reverse complement strand
TCTCTTTCTGCCTCCGTGCTCTCGAGCAGGGAGTTCCCCATTTGTAAGTTGCCCTACCCCATGCAGGCTGTAGCAGAGAGAAGGACTTTCAGAAGCAGCAGCACCAGCCTTTGTTATTGTGTTGCCAGTGTGAAGGAAAGCTGATGTTTGTGGTAACCCTGTGTGATCCTGCTGCAAGTCACTTGAGACTCAAGGTTTACGCTGGGGAGTTGTACTGTGTGTCTGATTCAATTTGTACAGTGTTTTAGTTCATGGATACCTGCCTTTGACAATTATATTTTTGATATCCTGTTCTGCTATTAAT
>NW_017729026.1:41769373-41779162 GCF_001723915.1 Gavialis gangeticus | reverse complement strand
GCAAGTCACTTGAGACTCAAGGTTTACGCTGGGGAGTTGTACTGTGTGTCTGATTCAATTTGTACAGTGTTTTAGTTCATGGATACCTGCCTTTGACAATTATATTTTTGATATCCTGTTCTGCTATTAATCTCATTCATATGTTGACTGTTTTGTAAATAATAAACTGTGTAAATAGTTAAACTGTATGTGCCCCAGTGGGTGGGGGGAAACCACAAGAAAGCACTCCACAGAGAGGTGGTCCCAGTCTAAGGGGCTGGGAGGTTGACCAAGGCTATTTGACACCCCAGGACCCTGAATGTGGTCACAGGTAGCACCGTGGCTAGGGTTACAGTCATCACGAGAGACTTCAACTACCTGGACATCTCATGGGATAAGCACTCGGCCAAATTCCATAGGTCACAAAACTTTTGTACATGCGTGGATGAGCTCTACCTGTCTCAAGAAGTTTATGGGCCAACAAGAGGCAAGGCGCTGCTGGACCTGGTACTGGCCAAAGGGGATGATCTAATCAGCGACCTTAGAATCGAAGGGAAGCTGGGTGACAGTCCATGAGTAGATCACTCTCACCATCCATCGCAAAGCTGGCAAGTCAGCCAGCAAAGCAGTTCTTGACTTTAGGAAAGCTGACTTTCATAAGCTCAGGAGGCTTGTTCTCGAGGCCCTGAGAGGCCATGATTCCACAGGGAGGGGAGTTCAGGATGAGTGGTTTCTCCTCAAGGAAGTGATCCTAGAAGCACAAGGGGAGTCCACCCCAAACCATAGGAAAGGTGGTAAAAGGTCTTAACAACCCCATTGGCTCAACAGGGAACTCATGGACCTCCTACATCTAAAAAGACAGGCATATAAAGGATAGAAGACAGGAAACACCACTAAGGAAGAGTACACCGCAACGGTTCGCACCTGCAGGGGGTGAACTAGGAAAGACAAGGCTGCAACTGAACTCCAACTGGCTATACAAATCAAGGACAATAAAAAGTCCTTCATAGTTTCATAGTTTCTAGGGTCAGAAGGGACCTGAGTAGATCATCTAGTCCGACCCCCTGCCATGGCAGGAAAGACTACTGGGGTCAAATGACCCCAGCAAGGTGTTCATCTAACTTCCTCTTGAAGACCCCCAGGGTAGGGGCCAGCACCACCTCTCTTGGAAGTTGGTTCCAGACCCTAGCCACCCTGACAGTGAAGTAGTGCCTCCTGATATCTAGCCTAACCTTCTTCAGATATGTGGGGGGTCAAAAGGAAAAAAAGGGCAACATTGGACCCCTGCTAAACCAACTGGGGCAGCTGACTACTGACACCCAAGAAAAAGCCCATTTGCTTAATAATTACTTTACGTCAGTTTTTCACCAGCCCAAAGGGACCATCCTGCCTAACATGATGGGGGATGACCAAGGTGAGCAAGAATATAGCCCACCATTGGTGTGGATCTTCTGAGGGAGCATCTTGAGAGGCTGGACCCCCACAGATCAGCTGGTCCAGATGGATTGCACCCAAGAGTGCTAAAGAACTGGCAGACATCATAGCACAGCCACTGGTGAGGATATTCAAGAACTCGTGGTTCTCAGGCAAAGTACCTGTAGTTTGGAAAAAGGCCAATGTGGTGCCCATCTTCAAATAAAAGAGAAAAGAAGACCCAGAAAACTACAGGCCAATCATTTTGACCCCAATCCCTGGGAAGATTTTGGAAAAAAATTATCAAAGAAACTATTCTTGACCGGCCTAACAGAAGGCAACATTCTGAGAGACAGTCAGCATGGATTTGTTGTGGTAGGTCTTGCCTGACCAACCTCATTTTCTTCTGTGACCAGGTGACATATCACCTGGACAAAAGGGAAGAGGTTGATGTCACATATTTGGATTTTAAAAAAGCCTTTGACCTGGTGTCCCATGATGTCCTCATGGAAAAATTGGGTAACTATGGCCTCAACTACTCCACAGGCCGATGGCCAGGGAACTGGCTCCGAGGTCAGACCCAGAGAGTGGTAGTTGACAGAACCAAATCAACATGGCACTCAGTGACTAGTGGTGTCCCCCAAGGTTCCATTTTTGGACCTGTACTTTTTAATGTCTTCATAAACGATCTGGACACTGGTGTCAAAAGTAGACTAGCCAAGTTCGCTGATGACACCAAACTTTGTGGAAGAGTGTCCACACTTGAGGATAGGTTGGTGATCCAGGCCAACCTCGATAGGCTTACAAGGTGGGCAGATGAAAACCTGATGGTATTCAATATGGAGAAATGCAAGGTGCTTCACCTTGGGAATAAAAACCCACATCACACTTGTATGCTTGGCAATGCTACACCTAGCACAATGACCAAAAGAGACCACAAGATAAATATGAGCCACCAGTGCAATACCACAGCTGGCAAAGTGAACAAAACTCTGGCTTGCATCTACCGATGCATCTCAAGCAAGACCCAGGATGTCATCCTCCCACTGTACTTGGCCGTGGTGAGGCTGCAGCTGGAGTACTGCATCCAATTCTGGGCTCCATAATTTAGGAAGGTTGTGGAGAAACTTGAAAGATTCCAGGGGAGAGCCACGCACATGATCAGAGGGCAAGAGAACAGGCCTTATGAAGAGAGGCTGTGAGCCATGGGACACTTCAGCCTGGAGAAGCGCAGACTCAGGGGTGACATGGTCAACCCTAAGCCTATAAGTACATAAGTGCCTATAAGTATATAAGGGGTGTGCATCAGGATCTGGGGGAACACCTGTTCACCAGAGCACCCCAGGGGATGACAAGATCCAATGGTCACAAACTCCTGCAAGACCATTTTGGGCTGGACATAAGGAAAAACTTCTTTACTGTCCAAGCCGCCAAGACTTGGAACAGACTCCCCATAAAAGTGGTGCAGGCACCTACTCTGGAAACTTTCAAGAAACATCTGGATGCTTATCTTGTTGGGATCCTTTGATTCTAGCTGATTTCCTGCCCCTTGGGCAGGGGGCTGGACCTGATGATCTTATAAGGTCCCTCCCAGCCCTAATGTCTGTGAAATCAATGAAATCTATGCTGACTGAGGCCAGGACTGAGACCATGCCATCAGCAGGCATGGGATGGGTGAGGGCAGGAGCATGGCACAGGTTGCCCCAGCTGGGAGTGAGTGGGGCTCGGCCCCATGTAGAGTACTCGGGGGGGGTGTAACAGGGGGGCCTGCTCGGGGCCGACCTCCACGCAGCCTGCCCACCTGTTCTTGGGCTAACCACCTGCCTTCTCGCCCACCATACCTTGATTTTAAAGATTAATTAATAGATGTAATTAAGCGGGAAACTGCCCATTTTCTGCCCCGATGCCAGGGGGCACTATCTGCAGCTCTACTTCTCCCCTACACCGCAGCCCAAGCCTCGCAGATGGCATCTAGGTGTTCTCTTCATCATTGGCCCCAAACTGGGCCCCAAATTTTCCTGACTGATCCCTAACCTAGAGTTCTGTCATCAGGCGGCCTCATCCGCCTTCATACAGGCTATATAGCTCCCTGAAGCCATTTTCCCCTCTCGGGTGTGGTCCACCCCGGGACCTTTGGCTACCAGCCCTAACCCACCTCCAGGCCAGTCAGAACCCCTGGCCCTCAGCTCTTAGGCGTCCCTTGTGGTGGGCCTCTGGCCCTTTTGACCGGTCTGGTCCTGGCTCCAGCACGGGACAGTCAAGGGTTCTCTCTCAATCAGTATTGAGTCTGTAGCCCCTCACTCTCTCTAGGGGTCCATAAAGGGGTAACCCACCCGGTGGTGGGGGCTAGGGGTAAAGGTGCCCCAACCTGCCTTTCACCGGGGTGGTAACTGGCCTGGCATTTCCTAGGGGCTCCCGCACCACTGGGAGCCCCACCCACTCCCGGCAGGGCACAGTTTTAGGTCATACTCAGAACCAGGAGCCCCCTTACCATCCCCTACAGCTCCTCCCTTACCTCCGGATGAAACTCAGCAGCCCTCTGGCCAGGCAGTGTTGTTGCCTGGCCTCTTGCAACTGAACTGCCCTTTTTATATGGGCAGCCCTAAATCTAAAATGACTGCCCTCATTAGGCACCTGGTGGCTGCCAGCTCCAGGGCCTTGAGGGAGGCAGCCATGAGGGGTGGGGGGAAGGCCCCTGCACTCCACCACACAGGCAAGCTCTGCTGCATGTGCCCCCTGCCCTCCCTTCCCCAACCTCCAGCTGGGTCCTGCAACCTAACCCATGGACAGTCCTCCCATATACAAGTTCACACCCACCCTGCCCACCCCACACCCATCCACACACACAACCCACGCTCCCCACATATCCACCCTTTCACACACACACACCACCCCCAAATACACACTGTACAAGAGTAAGACTTTATTTTGAGCTATTATGCAATCACCTCTATATACACTACTAAAAAAAACACAAATCAGGAAAAAAATTTGTTTAAATAAAATTAAAATATGTTATAGTAAAGGTTTGATTTTAATACATTATTTGTTTTTTATCTATAATTTGTTAAAATGATATTTTCTGAAGTATTTTATGTGCACAGCTCTTGACAGCACACCACAACTCCATAAATGGCCTGCCAACTGAAATAATTGCCTACCCTGGCCTAGGGCAATGGCAGAACAGGTTAGAGATTACTCAAGCGCTAGATGCCTTCAAATCACTGGAGCCAGATGGGATGCATCCTAAGGTACTGAAGGGATTGGCTGACATATTTTGGAGCCATTAGTTATCCTCTTCAAAAATTTGTGGAGGTCAGGTGAGGTTTTGGATGATTGGAAAAGGGTAAATATAGTACCTATAATTAAGAAAGGGAAAAAGGAGGATCCTGGGAACTACAGCTTCACATCTATACCTGGAAAGATAATGTCCTCAAGGAATCCATTTTGAAGTACCTAGAGGAGAACAAGCAGATCAGGAACAGCCAGCATTGATTCACCAAGAACAAGTCATTCCTGACTAGCATGATTTCCTTCTTTGATAAGGTGACAGACTGTGTAGATGGGGAAGAGCAGTGTATGTGATATGTCTTGATTTTCTCGAAGCTTTTGACTCAGACTCCCATGACATTCTTATTAACAAGCTAAGGAAACACAGAATACATGAAAGCACTGTAAGGTGGATACATAATTGGTTTGATCATCACAATAAGTAGTCATCAATGGCTCAGTGACTAGTTGGGAAGAGGTATCAGGTGAGGTTCCCCATGTGTGTGTCCTGAGCCCAGTATTCTTTACTGACTTGTTACTGATTTAGATCAGCGATTCTCAACTATGGTGCCATCGTACCCTGGGGTACCCTGAGATTTTTTCAAGGGTGCTGCACAATGTTAGCATTGTTAGTGTGCAAACAGGATTCACAAGATAAACATAAAGGGCGCATCCTGATGAGCATACACATGCAGGGGCACACATTTCCTCTGGGACAAATAGTAGCTGCACATATTTGTAATACTGTATTTTGACCTATTGTGATCTTTCTGAGTTTGTTTGTTTTTTTGCAATAGAAGAATTTCTCTGTTATTTTCTGTTGTTAAAAATAAGTGAAAACTAAAAACTTCCATTTTCCAAGGAGTGCCTCAAGTCTATCAGTGGGTGTCTCAAAACTACTGAGTGGTGCCTCAAGCCTGAAAAGGTTGAGAACAACTGATTTAGATGACAGAATCAAGTGCACACTTAGCAAATATTCAGATGACACCAAGTTGGATGGAGTTGCAGACACTCTGGAGGGTAGGACAAGGATCCAGAATAAGATAAGAACATAAGAATTGCCATTTATTGCATCAAACCATGGGGCCATCTTGCCCAGTATCCTGTGTCATACAGTGGCAGAGTGCATGCTGAAAGGGAGCCACTTTACTCTGTCCTCATATGGAAGCCCCTCCATGCCATTAATCATTCTTGTTCTTCTCTGTATCTTCTCTAGTTCTTCTATGTCCTTTTCGAGGTGTGGGGACCAGAAGTGGGCACAGTAATCAAGATATGGACGCCCCATAGTCTTATAATGACATGGACATAATGATACTTTCAATTTTGTTTACAATTCCCTTCTTAATAATCCGTAACATATTGTTTGACTTTTTGAATGCTGCTGAGCACTGAGCTGATGTCCACTGTGACTCCCAGATCTCTTTCCTCTGTGGTAACAGCTAATGTAGAGCCCATCATTGTGTAGGTATACTTTGTGTTATTTTTGCCCATGTGCATCACTTCACGCTTATCTACATTGAATTTCATCTGCCATTTAGCTGCCCATTTGCTCAATTGTGCCAGATCCTTCTGTAGCTCCTCACAGTCAGCTTTGGTCTGTGAATAATTTGATCTAGATAGACTGGAAAAATAGTCAGCAATCAACCATATGAAATTCAGCAAGGACAAGCCAAAAGCCCTGCAGTTGGAGTGAGATAGTAGCAGGCCAAATATAGACTGTGGGATGACTGGCTAGGCTGCAATACTACAGAGAAGGACCTGGGGGTTACAGTAAACCATAAACTGAATATGAGCCAACAGTGTACTGTTATTGGAAAAAAAGCCAACAGCATACTGGTCTGCATTAACAAGAGTGTCAATTTCAAATCAAGAAAAGTGGTTCTTCTGCTCTATTTGGCACTGTGAGGCTTCACCTAAACTGATGAGTCCAATTTTGGGACTCATACTTCAACAAGGATGTGGACAAAAAAAGATAGAGTCCAGAGTAGAGCAATAATAATGATTTGAGAAGCAAGACTTATGAGGAAAGGCTGTAAGAATTAGGGGTTCAACACACACACACCATTTCTCAGTTGAGCTAAATGGAAAAATCAATTAGCTGTACATCCCTAATTGACTGCATTTTGGAATTCACAGATCAGATAAGAACATTTTGTAATTTTAGCTCTGGATGCTCTGGTCATCTGAAGATTGGGTTTCTTGGGACATTTTTCTCTCTTAGATCTAAATTAACTAGATGAGTGATAAATAGTATTAATCCTTTCACTATAAAACATCATGGCACCTTTTCAAAGCACAGTAGTGTTGTTGATATTCTTTAAGGTTCACTCCATTCCTGAACAGTGTTATCTATCTAAGCTACTGGTGCATAATGCAGCACTATAAGCCATTCTGGCAGAGGTGTTGACTAACTATTACTTCCTCTGCTCCTCTTGTACTATTTAACCCAGTTTTTAAATGAACTTGCAGAACTTTGATAATGTACTTAGGTTCTGACCTCCTGCAGGGAGGCCCTGTCAAATTTAAAGAAATTACTTGAGCAGTGAGAAGGAAAACCTGTGGTTTGGATAGGGACAAATTAAAACAGTTGCTGGAAACTCTATTCATAACAAAGATTCATGGTACAGTATCTTCCAAAAGCACATCTTGGTAGGGCAGAGCATATAGAGCACAGGGTTTGGTGTTCAGATTTTTCCCAAGCCAGGTGGCATTGCCATCCTTCTCTACAAGGGTACCCAAACAACATAAGCCTGAGAAGTTAAACTCTAGACCTCCCCTTTTGGCACTTTTATGCATGATCGGGGGGTGGGGAGCCGCTCTAATTAAAACACTGCCACATGTCGTGTATCAGCACCCTCCTGCTCAAAAATGGCAACAAGGGCACTCAAACTAAAGCTCATTCGACGAGCTTTAGTTCAAGCACCCCTGTTGCCATTTTTAAGCATGAGGATGCTGATACACAAAACCCAGGAGGCTGCTGGAACACAGTAATTACCAGGCTCCAGCAGACTCAATTAATCAAGTGCTCCAATGCACTGGCATTCTAGCACGTTAGAGCAACCACCACACTCGTGTATATGTGCCCTTTGTGCTTGTTATAACTAGAGACTACCTACAGCCAGACAAATCAGGTTTAAAAATGGCTCAGTTCCATCTCTAATTAGAATCTCCCACAAGATACCTTTTACATAAAACAAAGGAATTGAAAAAGGTACAGTTGAGTTTCCTGGTTGTAGATAATCACCCAGAGCAGAAATAATCAAGTATTAAAAAGAAAAAATCATTAGACTCCCAAAGGAAGTGTAAACAAATAAAATCCAAATAAATTACCAAGGGCAAAAAAGATATTTAATAAACAAATTGAACAATTTAACCAAACAGAACCTATGCTTTATGATCCAGGTAAGAGAGAACATACAATTAATTCTATCTCTAACCTACTTAATGAATAGTACGATAGCTTCAGACAGAATGGAACATGAACAAGGTGAGAAAGAATTAGTCATATATACTAAGAAAGTATACTTATCAGTGTTTGTACACAATTTTCCTTATAGATATTTTCATATCATAGGTACTTTGGGTTTTGAAAACACTTAAAAATCCTTACAACACTTTTGTAAAGCAAATATTTCCATTTTACAGATGAGGAAATGAGTCAGTGAGATTGAGTGATTTGCCCATGAACTCACCTGAGTCAGTGGCACTCTCAATTTAGAAGCCTCTTTATTAGACCGTAAAGAATGCTCAGATGCTTCTAACCTTAAAAAATACATGTCGGTGTCAATGTTTTCATGGTGATTTTAATAAACAGATTGGTGTAATTTTTGTCAGAAAACGAGGTATTTTAATGCTGCTACTATGATTTTAAAAAGAAAGAAAAGTGTGTATAATTTAACCACATTATGTATCTAAATCATAAGTATAGCAAAATTGAAAATGCTCCCCCTTAATATAGGAAACAAGCCAGTTAGTGAACCTTATCAACTTCATCCACAGTAGAGCAATCTAGCCTTGCACTAGATTTAGTATACCTGGAATCAAAGTTTCCAGAAACCTTATACCTATTGCACCATATAACAGACACTTAGCAGAAGGGTGGTATCTGTGCATCAAGAAGCTGGATGGAGTCAGCACCTGAATAATCAAAGCAGCTACAGAAAAATAGGCAAACTGTGTCCATAATCAGACAAGAGACAGATCTTGCATTGTTTAGAGCTTTCTTTCTGTGTGTATAGAAAAAGGTGCATCTATGAAACAATCTGCATAATCCATAGCAAAAAGAAAAACGAATTATACTGTACCTAGTAGTTTGTTGATCTACGCATTTCCTTACTCGTTTCAATTGAACTAGTGACTCTGATCATTTGCCTTTCTGCTATGACATGTAATTTTTTTTCAAATGATTAATCTCCGTGTAGATTCTTAGGTCTTGCACATCTGTATGCAGTGGGTAAGGATTATACATTAGCTGATCATTGCGATATTTTTGCAGTTGTAGCTTTGCTATACTGAACAATAGGAAAGCTTATGCAGTCACTCAGAACAGTAAGATATTTGCCCAAGATGCCCTGCCCTACAACTGAGTTACTGGGAAGAGTAGTATATGCAACTGGTGCTAAAAAAAGGCTTTGATTAATATTAAAGAGTGTTCATAATGCTAAACACTAGAGTGCATTTATGCTGCTTTTTAACTCCGGCAAAAGGCTCCATTAGTATACATCTGAAAGAGGACTCTCCTCCCCTTTAGGCCTTTCTTAGGCACTGTCTGTTATTAAACTAGTTCATTCATTTTAACAGCTCCTTCACAATTCAGACCCAGTTTCCACTTTCAACTTAAAAAACCTTTGCAGTGATAATACAACCCTGCTCTGCTATAGAGCAGCAGAGTAAAATAGCATTGTAGACCTATAATTTAGTGAAGACAGCAAGATGTTTTAGGCCTGACTTTACTAATCAGTGATTGATAGACCAATGGTGGTTTACAGAGGCCCTGCACTGGTCTGAGAGCTGGCTGGTCACGTAATGCTGAGTACTCTCCATTACTTGTAAAAGTAGTTGGAACAAAGAGCAAATTAGACTTGCTGCCTTAATAGAAACGGTGGTAAGGAGGAAGAGATGCTTGCA
>NW_017729026.1:41760970-41764373 GCF_001723915.1 Gavialis gangeticus | reverse complement strand
TCTGAGAGCTGGCTGGTCACGTAATGCTGAGTACTCTCCATTACTTGTAAAAGTAGTTGGAACAAAGAGCAAATTAGACTTGCTGCCTTAATAGAAACGGTGGTAAGGAGGAAGAGATGCTTGCAGGAATGATGCTGCCATCTAACTAACAGCAGGGGAAGCAGGAAAGTATGTGTAAAGGGACGGCAGCAGGAGGAGAACAAGTGGAAGAAAGGCCTATTCACGTGAAAATGGAAAATTGGGCAATAAGAAAAACTGAGAGGATGAAAGAGCAAAACTAGTAACAAACATTTCCCCAAAAGGACAGAAAAAACTCCACTGATGTTATTAAAGAACCTTAATGTTTTCCTAATATGACAGCAACTGCTGTTGTTGCAACAGGCTTGGTTAGGCAATGAATGGAAGAGTAACAGGCAATTCTGAACAGGAGAGACATTGCAGAGAGTATGGCACTGGACTTTTTAAAGGCTGAGAACTCTTGTTTTACACCTAAGAACTGGCATTCAGGGTAGAGTTAACATCCTATTCCATGACTGCATATATTGTAGCTATCTATTGTAAACCCTGTTATATTTGTCTGGCTTACTAAACCATCAAAGCGTTGACAGAGTCACAAAGGAAGATAAAATTTCTTTTAAAGTTGACAGGGCAGGTTATATTTCGCAAAATATTCTTATTAGAATAGAAAGCTATTTTCTGTAAGACCTTTGATGGGAGATGAAATCTTAGCTCTATTAAAGTCAACAGCAAAACATCTATGGACATCAGTAAATCAAGCTTCACTCATGGCATATAGACATTGTTATATTTAGGCTCTGGGAAACATAATTTATTAGTGAAAATTAGTGTTTCACACTCTTCTGCTTAAAAGCACAGCACGTAAATTTTAGCATTTCTTGTATTCTCATTGCTCTATACAGATTTTGTTCCATTTCTACTGTAGTCATAAATTTCTTCCTGACTTGCAATCTGAAATCAAGCCAAGAATTATTAAAGAATTTAAAGTACCTAGTAAGATCAATTTTTTTGTGTTCCTTTTTCAGAAAAAAAAATTACTTAAACAAATATGAGAAGCTACACAGTATTTTCAGTACTACTGAATGTGACAAACGTGCATACATATGTTAATAAAATATGCATTAGATGAATGTCTTTTCATTATGAATATATGAAGGATAAAAACAGAAACTTTAGCTATCAGGTTGTAATTTAAAGATACCCTAGTTTGCAAAACCGTGAATAATGACAATATGGATGCAGCATAACGTACTGTTGGGAGCCTGATACAACTTCATTGACTTCAGTGAACAAAATCTGACTTAGGCTGTTTGTATGTTACAAGGTGTATCAAAGAAACAAGGTAAGTGCTTTTAATGGGTTATTCATCTGTTTTGATCAGTTTATGCTGAGCTTTCTACTCTTAACAACTTGCCTTAACATGTCAAAATCTCCTGATTTTCTTCAGAAACATATGGGGCACATCCAGACAAGTGCACACATGCACTTTGTAGTGCCTCAAGGGCTTTTGAGGTACCACAAAATGCACATGGTTCATGTAAAAAAGTTCTCTGTGCTGCGCAGAGCCAAAATTAGATACTAGGAAATCCTGGTATCTAAAAAAACTGGTTTTAAAAAAAAAGCGGGGCAGTGCATGTGGCTGAAGCATGCGGCGCCCAAATCTAGAGCCTGGCCAACTAGAAACATGCTCTGACTGCCAGCCAGGCTCCACACACCCAGATCGCTGCTGCTGCAGCCCTGGGAAGCCCCCAGGACCCTGGGTAAGGCTGCTGGGGCCAGCATGCCAGAGAATGCATGCAGTGGCGTTCCCTGGGGACAAGCAGCACGTGGTATTTGTCCCTGGGGAAACGTGTGCACTTGTCTGGACATGCTCAAGAAGAGCAAATTGTCAGCAGAGCTGGACCATCCATTTATAGGATGCAAAATACTTCACGATCTAGATATTCTACATTGTTAATGTAGCAAGTCATGAGCCTCATAAAGCTACATATAGTGGTATGTCAGGTATGTACCGCAAATGATCTAAATTAAGGAGTTCTCCTCTTGGATGAATGTTCATGTATAATTTCAATGAAATCTGTAAAATATAAATAATCAATTACTTTGTAATAACATGGATGCAAACTCAATATCAGATAATGATAAAGTTACCTGCATCCTGCAAATTAAAACGTAAACCCAGGCAAGCAAAGCACAAAGCTCTTGTTAATTATACTTGGCATTCAATGATCATATCCAATTACTATCTCATCTGCAGGCCACAAGTAGCCATGTTATAGATGCATTTTAATTATATGGCTAGTTGTATCCTGCAAGAGCAGTATGATAACCTCAAAGTACTGATGCAAATTCTATTCCAGTTCAAGTTTATAATGCAAGATGCCAGCACTTTTTGACTCTCTTACTAATGAACAGTGAATCTCAACATCCAGCACTAAAGATTTAATATTTACTCAGCTTAAATTTCTCAAAACATGCATTTCTGAACTACAACTGCTCACACTTTTCTTGCCTGGAAACAAGAAGGCAGTTCTTCATTGATGTAAATTGTAACAGCTTCACTGAAGCCTTTGCTGCTAAATATTTGTCCCTAACACTGCATTTTTTTCACAAGATCTTAATAGATAATGAGGGAAGACACCTTAGCACCATCTTGTCCATCTCCCTGTCTGTGCAAGACTTCAATGAGCTAAGGAGAATAGTCGGGGAAGCACTGAGGTCCCAGAGGGGAGGAGAGCCAGGTGTCCAAGAAGAGTGGTTGCTCCTTAAGGAGAGGATCCTCCAAGCCCAAAGGGAAGTAATCCCAACACAGATCAAAGGGAGCAGGAGGGCGCAAAAGCCCCCATGGCTCACCAAAAGCATCCAGGAATGTCTCCTAGCTAAAAGGGACGCGCACACCCAATGGAAGTGTGCGGCCATCACCAGGGAGGACTATACTGCGGTTGCTTGGGCATACAGGAGGTGGTCAGGAAGGCCAAGGCGGAGATGGAACTGGGACTAGCTACCCAGATCAAGGACAACAAGAAGTCCTTTTTTAAATACATAGGGGTCAAAAAGAAGGAACCGGGTAATGTGGGGCCCCTACAAGACATGCTAGAAAATCTGGTCGTCACACTAGATGACAAAATTAACCTATTTAACAATTTCTTTGCCTCCATTTTCCTGAGCAGGGACCAAATTAGCCCCCCCACTGGGACCCCCGCAGCCCCCAAGGGAGGTGCACCTAGGTCAAGGGTCAGTGAGGATCTAGTCAGGGAGCTTCTGGAGGGACTGGATGTATTTAAATCAGCTGGTCTGGACAATCTGCACCCCAGAGTGCTGAGGGAACTAGCAGAGGTTATTGCGGGACCCCTGGCATGGCTGTACGAGCACTCGTGGTGCTCTG
>NW_017729026.1:41754324-41755970 GCF_001723915.1 Gavialis gangeticus | reverse complement strand
ATGCCAAGATGAACATGGGCTGGCAGTGTGGGGATGCAGTCAGGAAGGCCAACCTTACCTTGTCATGCATCCACAGATGTATCTCGAGCAGGTCCAAGGAGGTGATACTCCCCATCTATGTGGCACTGGTCAGGCCACAGCTGGAGTACTGCATCCAGTTCTGGGCACTGCACTTCAAGAGGGATGTGGACAACAGGGAGAGGGTCCAGAGGAGGGCCACTTGCATGATCAGGGGGCAGCAGGGCAGGCCTTACGAGGAGAGGCTACAGGACCTGAACCTGTTCAGCCTGCACAAGAGAAGGCTGAGGGAAGATCTAATGGCCTGTTACAAGCTAGTCAGAGGGGAACAGCAGGCATTGGGGGAGTCCCTGTTCCCCCGAGCACTACCAGGAGTGACCAGGAATAACAGTCACAAGCTGGCAGAGGGTAGATTCAGATTAGACATCAGGAGGCGCTACTTCACTGTCAGGGCGGCTAGGATCTGGAACCAACTTCCAAGCGAAGTGGTGCTGGCTCCTACCCTGGGGGCCTTTAAGATAAGGCTTGGCAATCACCTTGCTGGGGTCGTTTGACCCCAGTACTCTTTCCTGCTATGGCAGGGAGTCAGACTTGATGATCTGCTCAGGTCCCTTCTGACCCTACTAACTATGAAACTATTCCTTACTAAAACTGGGTGCACTATTCATAGTTAATAATATATTACTTATTGATTTAATTGGCATTTTATAGTTGTTGCTATCTTTTATAAATTATCTGACAACTAGGACAGCTTGGAAAATTGCAACCCTAATGGGAAATGTTCACAAAATGCTTTTCATTTTTCAGTTCTCCTTTTGAAACCATTTTGAAAGAAAAATGTTCATTATTTGAAATTGTTCAGCAAATGCCTTCTCTGAACTCACTTCATTTTTGTGTTGTTCTGGATTATTTACTTCAAGTGACCCTTTGATTGCTTCCAATTCATTAGCTATGCTGCACAACTGGTCACTTACATTTCAGACTATTGTTTCTATTTATCCATCCCAGGACTTTTTATATCATCAATCATATCATCATTTAACATATCAAAAGCCCCTATCTTGCAAGTCACCAGGTACCAAAGGTCTCCTGTGTATCTACCTTCAGTAAAGTTCTATGTAGGTGCAGTATTTTCACTTTTAGGAGTGAGGCTTAAGTCTTTCAGCTCCCTTTCTGGATGTCTGAACTATTTATGAATGGTAAAAGATAAATAAAAGAGCTTATAAGACAGCCATGTGAACCATTCTGCCACAAACAATTTACATATAGGGAATTGGGAATTCAGGATCCAAATATTCTTTTCAAGGATACATAAACCTTCCAAAAACCAAAAGTACACTTTGGAGGCAAATACATGGTTTTAATTCAAAAGCATTCTTAGAAGTACTTTTTTACCACATCCACTCAGCTCTTTGCTATGCAATATATGTCCTATTGTTTGTTGAGCAATATTATGCATAACAATCCACCATATTATACCCATGTTCTTCTCTGCCTAGCAAAAACTATGGTACATAGACGAAGGCAATAATGAAAATAAGATAAGATGAGCATGTGTTGGGAGGGAACTTTCTCATCTTGTTCAGTTGCTGATACATGCAGAACGCTATGAAAAGCCTTTTTTTTTT
>NW_017729026.1:41744654-41754210 GCF_001723915.1 Gavialis gangeticus | reverse complement strand
CCTTTTTTTTTTTTTTTTAAATCTTCTTGGTTTTGCTCATCTTTAAACATGCTGGCGTGCTCACTTTCAAGCTAATTCAGGACCCTTCCTGTATATTAAATCCTTTTATCTCAATGGATATTGAGGCTGTTCAGTGCTTTGTGGCATTGAGCTCTTAAATTTTGGGGCAAGGCCCATGTCTTCCAATGTTTTGTATACAGCACTCACCAAGTCATGCATAAGAACAATCATGACAATATTAATGAAACACAGATTAGAGGTTTGGTTTTCACAACTGTTTTCTTTCAACTTTCCCAACCCCCTTTAAGAAAATTCTGTTATTTTATATATTTGTTTCCAAGGCATAGTCCAAAATTTGGGCCATTATCAGTCCAGGGGTTTTCCTCTCATTTATCATCATTTTCAGCTGTGTATCTGTCCAGTTGTCTTTTTCTTTCCTTTAATTTCTGTTTCATGGTCCCCAGATAGAAAATGAAATATTAGGTTTGTCAAGCGTATATCATTGTTTAAATGCCTGGAGATGATGGGTTAAACAGACCAATCAATGAAACAAACCTCCAGTGCATTGCAGCTACTGCAAGTGATGTTCCCTCTGGCTGTTTAAGACCTAGCAAGTCAATAACCTATTAATATCATACTCTGCCAGGGTCAGCTCTGAACAAGTCACATATGTCTTTTTAAGGCTCAGTATACAGCTCTTGGGTAGATTAAAAGGAAGGCTGTTGTTTTTTAGCAACTTTTATATAAAAAAAACTTTGTTTCAGTCTTCTTGCAAGATTAATCCTTACTGAATATAAAATAAGTGAAAATGAGTCAGATAGTTAAGAGCTAAAATAGCAGCATAAAATCATAGTGTGACACAAACTACAACACTGGGAGTTCAAGTAAAACCCATCATTCCTATTTAGGATCAGATTATATTTTATTGCTACAGATTGTAAAAAGTCAGGGGTGACCTTGCTGTTTGTTTTGCTTTCTGTGTATATACTAAGAGATACTGCTTGGTCCTTTGAAGGTTCAAAGTCTTCTCTGTGAATAATAAACCCAAAATAAATTCACTAGTATAAAAACTGCCAGGATCCCATTAAAGTCCCTTATATTACTTTTATATTTACTTATGGTTCATATAAAATACTGAAGATCATTTTGTGGCCTTTCAATCTCAAGAGTGATCATTTAGGGCCAAATTTTGCCATTAGGTACACACTGAAGTCAGTGGGAGCTACTTGCATGAATCTGAAGACACAATTTTTCTTTATAAATTGTTTTCAGATTCACTGCATGCATCTCTAAACCTTGCTGTCATGTTATTGGTTTTCTCATATGAATTGTAGTATAGTTCCAGGAGTTAGGAAGTCTCTATGCAACCTGGGATCTGGGGGCACAAAGTAAGAGGTTTATTTTTTTTCCCCTGGAAATCAGCATGGTTTGGCAGAACCAGAAGCAGCTTGTCCAAAATATTGATTCCCACACAATCTGGTGGATTTCTTTGGCTGTAAATAGGCATCTTATTTGACATGGGCTTGGGTTTTGACCTGGATCAAAACAGATGCTCCAGAGTCATTTATACATGTTGTCCATCTAACTTGCATCTCTGCAAGTCCGTCAGAGAGGAGCATGCAGTCTGGCAAGCCTTCCCAGGAAAATGAGCAATAACCTTACAGACGTTCACAGCCATGTCCTGGGAAAAAGCAGTAGCATATTTTACCCGACATACTTCAAAAGCACGTGAAACAAAACAGTAGATTTGTATATCTAGGATTCGGAGGCAGAAGGCTTTATCCCAGGGCAAATGAGATGTCTATTTCTTCTGGAGGGGTGATTTCTGGTTTGGAACCTGGTTTTGATTTCTAGCCTTGTACCTTTCTGGACTAGACCTGTGTAATTTTTTTTACTTCTCAAGACTCACCCGCTATCCTATGTCAATGCATGCAGTCACTGATACCGAGCTACAGTTCATTTGACAAGGTATTGCCTGGAGGTGCCAAGAGAGCCAGCTGTGTTATGATGTGTTACTGACAAAACCTCCAAGTCTAGGTGGCTTGTAACAAAACCTCTGGCATTCAATTTCTGTCAGATACAGAACAAAAACATAGATCTAGGGATCCTGAGTGTCAGTATATGCTCTGGGACCTGTTCAGCCGCCAATGCCTGCTTCAAGATGTTCTCATTATAGAGATATAAGTGCTGCAGCTGCATGGTCACTGTTCCTGTACCTTTACAAACACGATTACCAGATTCAGCCTTAAGGGAGGCATCCCATTGCAGTCTCCCAATCCTGCAGAACCGCATACTTAATAATAAAGTGTTTCTCCTTCATTTACCCATGATTACTGCCTTGATTGTCATCCTTCTGACCCTTTCAAGTGCCACATATTAAATTAGTCCTAACATCTTTTAAAGGTATTATTGTTTATATACCAGAAGGAGATTTATGATCTAAAATAGGAAGTTAAATAAATTATTATAAAGTTTTCTTAAGACACATAAGGGACTAGATGCAGGTTTAAACTGCCTAAGAGATTAAGGAATGAATTGTTAAAATTACTTTTTTCATGGAATTTCTGCATCTTATGTGTCTAAATATGGCTAAAAATATGTTAAGTCAGGAACTTAGCCCAGAATTTTTAAAAAAGAGACCTGATTGTATCTTCCATAGAAATTAAATTAGCAGGTACATGCTATGGTTGAGTCAGGATCAGATTCCTGGCCAATCTTTAACTTGGTTGCCATGTGCATCTGGGGCCCTGGCAGCCTGGGGAAGAAACACATTGGTGCAAGCAAAGGATCTAGAATTGGCTGGCTTCAAAACCCATAAAGTGATTGAAAAGGAATGAAAGAAGGGCAGGGCATTCTGCAGATACTGATTCAGCTTTCCTCCCGGGAAGGGTCTTGCAGAGCTGCTGTTTACATTTTAAAGCTGCTTTCCCCAGCAAGGTATAACTGCCTAATAAGAAGCCTGACTAGGAATTCACAGTAGGGACAGGTGTGTCTGTGCAGTTTTTACACCAAATCCCCTACTCATGAAGTAAATCAAGCCTAGATATTTCTTTGTTGATTGTGCAGAAGAAAGAAAAGCTGCCCCCCCCCCCACCTCTATGGTTTCCTTGTATATAAAAAACATTCATTTCCCTCTTGATAGAAGTAGTTTGGCTTGTTGTAGAGTGGTATTTGCCTAGTGATTGCCAGAAAAATATGGGGAAAGGCAAAGAAAACTGGGGAAAAGTATGGGTGTGTGTATGACTACTTCATGTATGTGTTTGTGGTGTGTAAACTTACTGTATAATTAAAAAAATAACAAGTAAAGATTCAAACAGCAAGTTCATTCCTCACCTCACATCAGAATTTACACAAAGTTTGAAATGCCTTGGCCCAAATTAAGCAGGAAAACTTACCTATCTTATCTCTGATTATAAATGAACAACTTCAGGGTCTCAAGTTAGAGCCTTCTGGCAGAGAAAAACTTCAAAATCTGTTCCTTTTTTTCCCCCCTGAACAGAGAACCTCCTTTGAAGCATGCTGAAAAGAATTCTGTCTGTCCCCAAAAGCCCTGTACATTGCCGCTAGTCAGTAGTTCCCACCACATCGGTATTAACATCCTACAGACACTCTAGAGGAGCAGCATACCTACACTTCCTGACAGATAACTTATTTAGTATACAAGCCACCAGTCCAAAGAGAATGCGCTGTACCCCTTTGGTATTATCCCTGATACCTAAGAGGAGAGATCATCTCTTCAGCAAAACATCAAATAGCATGTATGCAGGTACATTTTTATTTTTCAGCAAGACTAGATTGTGCAGTGTGCATCAATCCCTGTAGCAGAGGTTGGTTCAATGTCTCATCACCCCCAGGAGAGCAGCAGGTGAGCTGTGCCAAAAGCTAGGTGTGAGAGCTGTGCATTATCAGTTAGATCAGCACAGATCACTCTTCTGTACATAAGCTCTACTCCTGTAATTGGCCACATCTCCTACCTGTCCTTTTACAAGTAATTTATATTCCCAAAGAGAGTAAGAACCATACAGTCCTTGCTAAGAGGGACTGTATAGTACTGCTATGCCTAAGAGGGATTCTACCACTATAGCCTGTGAAAAGGCCAATAAATGGGAGCTAGTACAAAATTCTGTATCCTTGAACATACGACCATAGGAACTGTGACACTGAATTCAGCCAGTGGTCTTACCCCCATGCACAGCCATGCTGATAAACTTCAGAGAAATCTATAAATAAAACAACCCCAGTAAGAAAAAGCAATGAAATATCCTCCTGAAAGTTAGTGGTTTGTATATGTTCTACCCTGGAGAATAAAGGTTTCTCTCACACATAGATACATTATCCTATGTAATGTGACTGGACATGTGTTCAGATAATGACTAATCCTTTTTTGAATCCTAGTAAATTCTTGGCCTCAGTAACATCTTGTGACAGTGAGTTTCATAGGTTAATTACGTTTCCTGGAATGAAAGTATCTCTTCATTTCAGCTGTACATTTTTAACTTGATAATCTAGTCATAGCTTAAGGGTTGGGGACCTGCTTGATTAATGTCAGGTGACTCTAGGTGAGTGATTGGAAATAGTCCCTAATGAAAAATAGTTCTTGAAGGAGGTTTAAGTTTTAAGGCTAGGTGCAACAAGCTAGGTGCCCCTCACAAATCTACCTACCATTAGTTTTCCACACTGTAGAATACTCCCCTAAAGGAAGTAATAGCAGTTCTGTGCTGATGGATGTTTAAGATTAAACAAAGCAACAGAAAATATATTCTGGAACCACATAGCTGGATGTCAAGGAGATTAAATAAATCGCTTAACAAGTCCTTGGCCATGTCCACACAGGACACTGACTGTGCAGTCATTACTGTGCAAGTGCTACGTGACTGCGGAGTAATCATTGCCATGTGACTTTTTTGTGATGCTGACTGCAAAGTAGCTCGTTACTACTGCATAATACCATCATGCTTCCTGCCATGTGATGCTACTGTACAGTAGTCACAGCCAACTGCACAGTCAGTGTCTTGTGTAGATGTGGCCCTTGTTACCCAATATGTCTGTGATCCTAGGATCAGCATATGTATTTTCCTGGTGATCTGGAGGGACTGGAGAGAACACCTTAAAGCTACCTTCATAGGACAGTGATGCTCAACCTTTTGGCCCAGTGGGCCAGATTAAAGTTGTGTGACTGATCCATGGGTTGGATTGGACCCTGAATACCAGAATTAGGCCCTGGAGCCCCCACACTGCCCCACATCCACTGAGATAAGATTCTGGGACCCCATGCCGCTTCCACCCAGTCCCACATGCCAGGATCAGGCTCCAGGGACCCCACACCACCTCCACCTGGTTCTGTGCACTGGGATTGGGCTCCAGGGGCCCTGCACTGCCTCCACCTCATCCTGCATGTGAAGATTAGGTACTGAGGAGCCTGCACTGCCCCTGCACACCGTGATCAGTCTGTGTGGTCCTGCACACCTTACCAAAGGCATAGGGCCACTGTGGGCTAGATGACACAGCAGCAGGGACCAGATCTGGCTCACAGGCTGAGTTGAATGCCTCTGTCACAGGGCATAGCAAAATGTACCTCCAATGAATTGAAGTTCATAGAATCATAGAAAGAAGGACCAGAAGGGACCTGCAGGATCATCAAGTCTGGTACCCTGTCATGGGCAGGAAGCAATTGGGCTCAAATGAGCTCAACAAGGTGCCTGTCCAGCCTCCTCTTGAACATTACTAGGGATAGCAACTGCACCACCTCTGCTGGAAGTGTGTCCCAGACTGTAGTCACCCACACAGAAAATAAGTTTTTCCTTATGTCCAGCCCAAACTTTTCCTTGACTAACTTGTGCCCATTGGTCCTCATCCTCCCAAGGAGTGCTTTTCTGAAAAGTTGCTTTCCCAGATCCTCATATTCTCCCTTGACATATTTGTAGGTGGCTATCAAATCACCCCTCTTTTTTTACTCCGACTGAACAAAGCCAGCTCCCAAAGTCTCTCCTCATAAGGCCTATCTACCAGGCCCTTAATCATGCGGGTGGCCCTTCTCTGCACCCTTTCAAGCTTGTCCACATCCTTCTTGAGGTGCAGTGCCCAGAACTGGACAGAGTACTCTAGCTGTGACCTCACCAATGCCAAATAGAGAGGGAGGAGCACCTCTCTGGATCTACTGGTGACACATCTGCTGATGCACACCAGAGTCCTGTTTGCCCTGCTGGTGACTTCATTGCACTGATGGCTCATATTCATTCTCTGGTTGATTGTCACCCCCAGGTCCCTTTCAGATGTAGTGCCGGTCACTGGACCACCACCCATCATATAGATATGGTGAGGGTTCTTCCTGCCCAGATGAAGGACCCAGGACTTGTCCCTGTTGAACCTCATCTGATTGCATTCAGCCCATAGGACCAGCCTGTCATGGTTGTCCTGCATCTTTGTCCTGTCCTTGGACATTGCCCCTTGTCCCCACAGCTTGGTCTCATCCACAGACTAATGGAATGCAATGAGTCACATCAACTATGAGCCAAAAATTCATCTCTGAATCACAGCATTGGGTTTTGGGTCAATTTAGAGTGTAAATAAAGCTGAAGCCTTTTGTCCATTGGACAGTGCTTGCCTCTGCTGAGCACAACTGTGAATGGTAGTTCATATCACCAGATCACCATGCCTGGCACTTTCAAATATAAAAGCCTCTATTTTTACTAGAGGCAAGTGTCTTGTTACCCATCCTGAAAGCCTACAACATTCACAGGAACTTGTGGAGTTATGTACCCACTTTCCACTGAATTTAACATGATTTGAGCATCTAAATCCCTCCCTCTGCTTCTTTCAAATCTCAGCCAGAGTGTTTTGAATCCCAGCACAGTAACATGTCCCACAGCTAGGATGGTTGAGACCCTGATAAACACAAGCAGCTGAGACCTAATATTATTTCTCATTGCCAATTTTCTGTCAGTTTTGGTCCCAACCAGAAAAGGAAGGCAAGCAAGCAAGAAAGAAATGATTATGATAGTGCTATATTCTGCTTGTAGTAGGTGGAAGACAGCAAACAATGTGTGTCTGTGTTGTTGTTGTTGTTGATCTTAGAATTCATTTTAAACTTGTTTAAATTTTCAAATGCAACCCTTCCTCCCTGGTGACTTCTTCATTCCAGTAAAACAGATGTTCTATCCTTGCCAGCTGTTGGCTCCTTTCTAAAGATCTACAGGGAAACACAAGCCACTTTGGTAACATTCAGACAAACATTTAATCCTGTGGCTAGGAGAGTTTACTTTCAGATTAATGATTATCAGGTTTAAAAGAAATCTCTTCTCCCCCATTTTCAGACAAATGGCTAGCTAAAAAGAAAAGGACTCTTTCTTGCTACCTAAATTTGGTTAGTTTACAAGATTTGGACCTATAAAATCCACAATTAGGTTTTTTGGTGTTTTTCCCCCTTCGTGTTCTCATTAATGCTATATGTAATTCCCAGACTTCTTGCAGATAGTTTTATCCATATGTCAGCTGCAGAATAGATATTTAAATGAGAAATTTGGAAAGAGTTCTTCTAAGAATAGACTAAAGCAAAAACTAAATCAACAAATAAAAATAATTCTCTAGAGTTTGATCAGCTGAGGACTCTTGAAGAATGTGTCATAAATATATGTAATTCATATTCAAATGGATATTGATATATAAATCAAGTTGTTTGAAATTTTCTTTTCAAAATATACTCTGATGTTACACCAAAATGGTTATCTGTCTCCTACTTTTTGAGTATGATGTTAAGAACCTATATATTTATTTTGATTTCATCAAGTAATACGTGTGTGTATGTGTAATTCATGTGTATATTATGTATACATGTTTTTTACCTCATTCATGTGTATACAATGTATACATGTTTTTTACCTTTTTCCTGATGTGAAATGGATTTTGAAAGTAGTTTGTCAACTAACTTACACACTAGTGTTCACAAGAAAATTTTAGGTAAACTTGTTTTAAGAAAAGTCTTACTTTCTTATCTACTGGCTTTCAAAGAAATATTCAGCCTCCACCAAATTCATCTCAGTGATAGACTAGGTATTTGATCAGAATGGCAAGGGATAGACAATTTTTAGGGTCCTCAGATATGTGGAGAAGAGAGATTTGTCTGTTCCAAATCCTTTTCCCCTTCTTTATCCCATGGAGAATAAATATGAAGGACATGGGTATATATAAGGATGAAGGGCTGAGGCTCTTTTCCTATACCTCTTTTTTAATGGCTAGGTATACATAAAAGATCATGTTCCTATTCATATTTCAGATTTAAATATTTGGACTTCCAAAACATAGAGCACCATACTTGGCCTTTTTGGTTTTGGGGGCATTTGGGTTTTTTTTTTGAAGAAACATTGTGGAAGAAATGAGCAGTTCAAGGGTTAAATAAATTGGTCAGTATCTTTTCTGCTATATGTGTATAAAATTTATATTTCTGCTGTAGTATATTTGTATTTTTTTTGTATTTAAGGACACCTTTGTTAAGAATTCAGTTAAGGTTATATTTACTGCAGATGAAGCAGTTGAGGACACTTCAGATAAGGACATATTAGAAGACTCAGCTGGAGAAAATATTTCTTATGGCACCTTTGTGAGAAATCTCTTGAGGGTTCCTTTCCTTCAGGATGGCTGACAAAGAACACTTCAGTTAAATACTCCAGAGTTTCAGGTACCACAACCAATGGTGCCTCAGTGCAAATGCTTCCCTCTATGCTGAATCAATTGATGGTGCCCTGCAGTTTAAGAAAAATAACTTGCATTTCTATTTTTTTTCTTTTTCCTTGCCTTTTCTTAAAAATAATAAAAATTAATCCAGATCAATCTCCCCCAAGGAAACCAGAGGAACTAAAAAACACTGCTTCTTTGGGTACTTTTCTACACAGTGAATTAACCAGCTTAGCTTAACTGAATATCTATAAGATTCCTCTCAAGGGGGAAAAGTTTAAAAGAGCAACAGGATTCAAAAGGAAGGAACCTATAGGGAAAGAGTTTGTCCCAGATCCTCAGAGGCAGGACTGACTACTTCCACTGGTCCACAGTGTCCACACCGCACAGTTCTGCCACCAGAGTTATGCTGGCTAGGAGTGAAAAAATCACACCCTTTAATCAAAGCAGTTTTGCCAACAATAACTTCACTGTGGTCACAGCTCTGCTCACAAAGGTGGCTTAACCCAACTGAACTTCTGTTGTTCGGGGTAGCTGGTATTGCTCTGCTGGCAGAAACCATGCCATGTAGGTAGAACTGAGGCCACACCCATAAGCCTTAGTGCTGCTTCTGCAGTTAAAGCATCAGCAGCCTCCATGGAGTAGATAGGTAGCAGAGTAGTAGAATCATAGAAAATAGGGTTTCATAGATTTCATAGATTTCATAGACATTAGGGCTGGAAGGGACCTCGGAAGATCATCGAGTCCAGACCCCCGCCCAAAGGGCAGGAAGTCAGCTGGGGTCATAGGATCCCAGCAAGATAAGCATCCAATTTACTCTTGAAGGTGTTCAATGTAGGTGCTTGAACCACCTCCGATGGCAGGCTATTCCAGACCTTGGGGGCTC
>NW_017729026.1:41722135-41744299 GCF_001723915.1 Gavialis gangeticus | reverse complement strand
AATTTGCTCTTGAAGGTGTTCAATGTAGGTGCTTGAACCACCTCCGATGGCAGGCTGTTCCAGACCTTGGGGGCTCGGACAGTAAAGAAATTCTTCCTTATGTCCAGCCTGAAACGGTCTCGGAGTAGTTTATGACTGTTCAACCTCATCATCCCTTGGGGCACTCTGGTGAACAAACGTTCCCCCAGATACTGGTGGTCACCCCGATAAACTTATAGGTGGCCATTAGATCACCCCTGAACCTGCACTTTTCCAGGCTAAAGAGCCCCATGGCTCTCAGCCTGTCATCGTAAGGTCTGTTTTCCTGACCTCTGATCATGCGCGTGGCTCTTCTCTGGACTCTCTCAAGCTTCTCCACATCCTTTTTGAATTGTGAGTTGGAAGGTAGCTCAGAAGGTCATCTAATGCAACCTCCTGCTCAAAGCATGACCATCCCCAACTATATCATCCTAGCCAAAGCTTTGTCTAACAAGTCTTAAATACCTCCAAGGATGGAAATTCCATAAATTCTCTGCGTAACGTGTTTCAGTGCTTTACTATCCTCCTTGTGAGAAAATTTTCCTCATATCCAAACTAAACTTCCCTTGCTGCAATTTGAGACCATTGCTCCTTGTTCTGTCATCTACCATCACTGAGAACAGCCTAGTTCCATTCTTTTTGCAACTACCCTTCAAGTACTTGAAGACTGCTATTAAATCCCTCCTCAGCTATCTCTTCTCCAGACTAAATAAGCCCATTTCCCTCAGCCTCTCCTCATAAATCATGTGCTCCAGCCCCTTAACCATTTTCCTTGCCAAGTTGTCCTCATACTTTCTATAGTGGGGGGCCCAAAACAGGACACAGTACTCCAGATGTGGCCTCATCAATGCTAAAGAGAAGGGAATAATCACTTCCCTTGACCTGCTGGCAACACTCCTGCCAGTACAGCCCAGTATGGTGTTAGCCTTCTTCAAAACAAGGGCACACTGCTGGCTCATATTCAGCTTATTGTCCTCTGTAACCTACAGGTCCTTTTTTGCAGAGCTGCTGCTTAGCCAGTCAGTCCTAAGCAAGTACTGGTGCATGGGATTGTTCTGTCCTAAGTGCAGGACTTTGCACTTGTCCTTAATGAACCTCATGAGATTTCTTTTGGTCCAATCCTCCAATTTGTCGAGGTCTCCTAAAATAGCCTTGTACTGTCTGCCTGTCATGGAGTGGGCTTATAGGCTGTTACTGCAAGACACATTTGCCTCCATTGGAGCATGTTTAGCAATTTGAGGGCTTTATAAAACATATTGAGATGTCTATGAGTACTATAGGTGTATTATAAGTACTGCATTACAGTGCAGTCTCTCTATATTGTGTTATTGAAAGAGAAAAGAATAAAAGATGGATTTGTTCTGTGACCTTTCAAATCTAATATTCTTTTCAGCTAGTGTCAGCCATGTATTTACTTTACTGTACAAATGACAGAAGCATCACTGGGATAAAACCATGTCTTGTACCCTTTTTAAAATGTTAGAAGACACTGAAGTTGTTGGTTATTTCTCTTCTCCCCTTGCTTTATATTCAGCAAGTTTTGATTACGACATCCTATTTTATATTAAAAAGCATGAAATGACACCAATTCCATTGTAATGCAGAATGCATAGCTTCAAGTGTTTGCAATACTTTAGCCAGTTCCTATCAAATTGAAAACAGAGTAGGGCCATTCTGAATGCAGCCTTTCCAGGTCCACCAGTCTTGCAGCTGACATCTTTACAAACAGCTAAGCACTCACCAAAGTTGAGGAAACTTAAAGCAAAATTGGGTTTTGATGCTTCAAGTTGTAAAAATAATGTACAAATGGTGGATTTTTTTCATAAATTTCATTAAAGGAACAGATTAGTTTTCCTAGTGAGAATAACTTGATCATTTTTCAGGAATAGAAAGCACCCCATCCAGAGTGGGACATTTAATGTATCACCATTTTATTTATGTAATTTGTAAACAGCAAAATATCCCCGACAATGTCACTATTTTTTATATCATGTTTGCCCTTTGCAAGATGTCCTATGGTCATTGTAAAGGGTACACTGCAAATTATAGCTCCACTCCGTATTGATGCATAGTTAGATCTTACATTCAGAGAAGGGAAAGTTCTGCCTCTGTATCAGGCTGTCTCTTCTCCCTCCCATCCTACAATAGCTGGCAGATGTAGCCAGTTTGACCCAGCTTGCATGAATTCTACTCCCTCCCTCCTATGTCTGCTCACCTCCAATGATGCTATACTGCCTAGAATCTATAGCTGAGGAGCCAGCACAAGAAAGCAAGGCCCCGTCCTCACAAGTACTAAAGATGCACACATCTAAAGAGTGAACCCATGAACTCTCTCTTCACAGAAAGAAAGGCAGACCCAGAAATTCTCTGTTCATGTATACAAAGTGTTCAGTGGGAGAACATAGCCTCAATTTGCAGATACTCAGAGCCCTAAATCCACTGACAATGGGAGCTAACAGACTTCACCATATCAGAGGATATACTATCACATCACCGTATCAGATCCTAACTAAGAGTGTAATATTTTCATTGTGATGTAGATCTAATTAGAAATCACCACGCTAATCAAACAGCTTATGGCTAAACTCTCTCTTGGTCAAAAATATTTGTATTTAAAATGAAATATTTTTAAAATAGTAATATTCTCTGTGTTACTTTAATTTCTGTGACAAGCTTTAATTTAAGTCAAATTATCTTTATTATTACAGTCTTCGCTTTCCCCCACTTTTCTATATTGGGATTAGATTTTTTTTACCCATTTCTCATCACCTGTGTTGACTAAGCCCCCTGAGAAGGAAGACATACAACATGATTACTTTGGAGAATTTACTCCAGAGTAAATTAACTCCAAATTAAAGAGTGGGCACATAACCAGCACACCCAAACTGGTTAAATATAATAAGCATTATTACAACACCTGGCCACTAGGTGGCAAAGGAGGCATTTTACATTGAGCAAGCAGCTACCCCAGAATGAGACTGATTTAGGGGAGCAGACATACACTGATAATCATGTAATTTATACTGGGATGTAGCATCTCCTTACTTCTTAAAGGTAACTTTACCCTGGAATGAAATGACTTACACTGGAATAAGGCTGTCAGTGTGTCCACTCTAGTTTTACTATAGAGTAAAGCATTTGTTTTAATACCTTTCGCATGATAGGTATTAAAAGTACCTAATCAGGTATGACAGCCTGATTAAAAATTAGCACTTAACAAAATCAGTGTAATACTTATTAAATGTTAAAAACAGATAAATGAAAGATCTCAAAGTGTAATTGTGAGTAGATTATACTCATCAAACCACATGTTGTCTCTTATTTTATGCTTGGATTATAAGCTTTCTTAAATTGTGAACTATCTCTTGGTTACCTGTTCATACAGTATGGGTACTATGGGCACCCCACAGACTGACCACATGTGCTGACCTGGGACCAGATGAATGGAGTATGGTTGGTCAGTAGGTACAATCCCAGCATGCTGGCCTGACCCTGGGATCCTGCTGCTTGCTGGCCTGACCCTGTGCTCTGTATCCAGATGCGTACTGGCCATACCGGATGCTCCCAGATCGAGTTGCATACCAGACCAACTCCATGTACATGGATCCAGCAACATACTGGTGCAATCTGGAGTGCAGGGTAATGTTATCTGGCTCATGTGGCTCCCCCCAGGCCTGGAAATTTGGCATCAGAAGAGCAGTAGTTAACACTGCTGCTGCTCCTCTTCTGCCTAATTTATGGATCTGGGGAGAGCCCCACAGGCTGGATTTGGCCTGTGGACTGGGGAATGAGCACCCCTGGTATATAGGAGTATGCAGTCTCACCCTCTAACCCCATGCTATTTATTCAGTTATGAACCTGGGCAGATCAACAGTGACTACATGGCTTTGAGAGTAAGGGTGAAGGAGGAAAGGACTAGGTTGTTCAAGGTTGTCTAACCTTCTGGTTAAGGGTAAATGCAAGGACAGGAACAGACACATCCTATAATATATGGCTGCCTAGATGCTGTTGCAAGTAAAGTATTGGCCTCTTTGACTCTGGGGTGCTGTTTCCTGCGGAGGACCATTATGAAGACATAACATCCAGAAGACTTATTTCTTTACTCTTAAGCATAACAATCTATTGAGAATGGTTTAATCAAATGTAACAGGAAACCCTCTAGCCCTGTTGTGGAGAAGAGGGAGCCAGGGAAGGAAAGGCAAAAGGACCCACATAACATCAAAACCTTTGTGACCCAGAGATGGGGACAATTATCTGCTGTAAAGAAAGACCCAGCAGCTGAGATGGGGTTGGAGAGAATCTCAGCTGTCAAAGGAAACCACAGCAGGACAGCAGGGAGCAAGCAGCTTCCAGTGGAAAGGGAGCAGGGACACCAGAGGGGAGATGCTAGGCCCTGGGCTGGGGAATCGCGCTTGCAAAGTTCAGCCTACAGTCAGCCAGCTACAGTATCCATCTCTCTCTTGCTCTCTCTCTCTCTCTCTCTCTCTCTTTCTCTCCTGCCTTAGAAGCCCCAGAAAGCAGATGAAAAGAATTGAGGATGGTTTTATGTTCACCCTAGAGGAGCCCCCGGGGGAGAAACAGGGCACAGCAGGAGCTGAGTATACCCAAACAGGGTACGAACTGTTTGTGGTGACATCAGAAAGGCCCAGGGAAGAGCGGGGGTACCCTGAGGACCATAGACTGTTTTGAGAGCCTAGTACAGGCCTGCTCTCGGTTCTTTTTCTTTTTTATTTCTGCTCATGACAGTAGTAACACCCAGTAAATCAGAGCGGCTGTGAGGGGAAGCAAGCAGGCAGCAGAGCAAAGTACCCAGTGAACTGTGATATTTCTGGTGGGATTTTTTTTTTTAGGGAATAGTCAGTTCTCCTGCACTCCCTTAGACTACGACCACATGGGATCCACTTCTCTAAGTTTGTTAAAGTTTGCTTTTCTAAAATCCAATAGTTCTATTTTACTGTTCTGCTTCTTCCCTTTTCTTGTGGTCATGCACGCTATCATTTCATGGTCACTGTCTTCCAAGTTACTTTCCCACTACAGAGTCTCAACCAATTCCACCCTATTGTTAAGAAACAAATTGGGAAGAGCTTTACTGCTGAGCTGGTTTCTTTCCTATCTGTACCAAAAAGCTGTCCCTGACACAATCTAAGAGCTTACTAGACTGTATCTGCTCTGCTTGTTACCTTCCAAGCAGATAACATGGTCAGTAAATATCCCCAGACCTGCATATCCTATGATTGGATGATTCATTTAATTATTCAGCCATCTGCCTCCTGATCTGTGGTCTGTAGTAAACACCTACCACAACATTACCCTTGCTACTTTTTCCCCTTTTGTCTGAACCCAGAGACTTTCAATCGGTGCTTCTACCACTTTGTTCGGGACCTTATCATCAATTCATGTGGTTGTAATATACAAAACGTAATCATTCCCCCTTTCCCTATTTGTGTGGGACTCACAGCTGTGGGAGCTTGCTACTTGCAGGTGCAAAAGGAGCCCAGGATGGTGATCCCAGGTTCCCCCTGTGTTAGCAAAAAGGTGTTATGGGATCTGATTCTGGATTCTGCAATTCCACCATTTGCCATGCACATGTGGCATGACAGGAGGTACAATTTTTGTGGATTGTGGTTAAGCCAACAGCTCAACGGGGGCGCACTGAGCTGAAATAAAGCCCTAGGGTTTTTTTTTCTTCACGTCTGTAAGCACCCCATGGCCACGTCCACACATGAAAGCACAGGCAGTTTGTGGCACCACATATCTCTTTGTGGTGCCACAAACCACACATGTTAAATGTTAAAATGTGTGATGCATTGCTAGTTTGCAGCACTGGGTCAAAATTTGCTACCAGGATTTCCCAGTAGCAAAAAAAAAGTGCTGGAAAAAAGCAGTGTAAAGCATGAGAAAAAAGTGTGCACTGGGACAAACAGAGACCTGGAGGCATTTCAGGGTAAGTAGTTGAAAGGCCAGTGGTGTTTTCTGTCTTGGTTTTCTTGCCATGTTTTGTGCTGCTGATAACTAAGCTAAAGAAATATCCTCCAGGCTTTCATAAGACTGAGACCATCTCTGTTAACTTCAAGGAGGCCAATCTTGCCTGGAAAGAAAATTTGGGAGTCTGTCTAGCTCACCTACTGGGATAAAGAACCTGTTTTTCTTTGCAGCAGTCGAAGCTGGAGAAAGGCCAAGAATCCTAGATTAAAGAACTGACATGACTTAAAATGTGCTTTTTTGGAAGATGTTTCTCATTGTGCACTTGCTTGAACACCAAGATCCTGATCTGTGATGGAGCACCAAGGTGTTGGCCCCAACCTCCAGCTCCTCCTGGGTGAAAAGCCAGGAGGAGCTTAGCAAGGGCGGTTTACCCAAAGCGGCACAATTTGTCCCATGGTCTCGCAACAAAGCGTGTGTTTAGGCACATGCGCTAAGGCACAAATCCCCAGCACAAATTTGTGCCGCTGCTATTTGTGTGACAGGCTATCTGGTAATGATTTGGCCCAGGGGTTTTGAAAGGGTAAAAGATGATTGGAGGGCTTGGGATTCCCTTTCCTCACCAATCAGGCCCCAGAGACTAACCCTCCATGTCTTCTGATTGGCCCCTTGGGTCACCCTAAGGGGGATAAAAGGGGCAGTGCAGCTGATGCAGAGGAGACCAGTGAGGGACCATAAGGAAGGAGTTCCAAAGAGCTGGCAAGAGCTGGGCCAGTGGCGCCAAATCAGTTGCCCCAGAAGACCCAGAAGGAGTGGGACTTGCAGGCACAGTTGGACCCTCAGCAGCGTGGCGTGGAGCTGGCAGGAGAGGCTCCCTGCTAGGCTCCAGGATCCCCTACAAGAGGCTGCAGCCAGCAGGGGAGGTTCCCCCGCTCCAGCAAGAAGCTGAGCAGTGACCTGAGAGGTTCCCAGCTCTGCTTCCAGCTCCTCGAACAAGAGGCCAGGAAGCTCAACGTGAGGCAGGGGCTGCTGGAAGGTCAAACCCCCTAGCAGCTCAGGGTAGTACTAGCACTGGTGGCTGTATGGTAGAATTGCTGCCTACTATATAGGACATCTGAATTCAAGTCCTGCCTGCAGTGAGTGAAAGGACAAAGAAAAATTCTTGCTGCAGTGGAATGGGGTCATTGTGTTTTCCCTCTTTCCCCCCTCCAGGTTCCTAGGTGCCATATTTCTTGTTATTTGAGGCTTTGTATTTTGTGCATTTTATATTTCACCAACCAGTATTGTTTGTTGTGCTGTTTGTGTTTTATATTCTGTTAAATCTGTCTTTTGTCAACTGGATGAATATGTCTACAAATGTAAATGCGTAACCTTTATTAAATCCTGCCCCCTCTGGGCATTGTAGTGTCATACCCCCTGGTTTATACATGTTATGTTCCCAGTACTGTTTTCTCATTAAAAGGTATATGGTTAAGTCCCCAGTGGTGATCTGGCTCTGTTCTATAGGGGAAGGAGGGTCCCTGAACCTCCCATAGTGCTTGTGCACTGCTCTGATCCCTTCAACTGGAGAAGGGGTACATCTTGGAGTACCGCCCGGGTTACATGTGCCAGTATGAGCACATGCCCCCTGCATGTGTGGATACAGCCAAAACTGCAAGGTCAAAAGAGAACAACAAAAATTATGAATTAAAAGACTAAAGAGTATGATATATGAAGAAAGGATGAAAGAATTGAAATTGCTTACTCTAATAAAGAGAAAAGTGAGAGGGATTTGATAACAGTCTTCAAATTCCAAAAAGGTGGTTATAAAAAGAATGACAATCAGTTGTTCTCTATATCTACTGGGGGAGAGCTTAATTTTATGCTTAAAAGTGCAACAAGGGACATTTAGATTAGTTGTGAGAAATAATTTTCTAACTATGGGAGTGGTAAAACACCTAGAAAGGTTGTGGCATCTCTTCATTAACCTTTTTTAGGTACAGGTTAAACAAACGTTTGTCTGGTTTAAATAGAAATTATCCTGCCTTTCATTGGTGGCTGTACTAGATGAGTTCCTGAGGTTCCTTCTAACCCATTTTTCTATGCTATGATTACTGGACACCATATTTTGTTAATGGTTTCAGTTCTAGTATTTGCACTTCAAAAAATTGGAAAGTGTCCATAAAAATACTTCTGAGATTGTGAAAACCTGCATTATATTAAGGAACTAAAGAAAATCAATTTATTTAGTTTGTCCAAGAGAACGTTAAGGAGGATGCAATTGTACCTTGTAAAAATCTATTTGGGAAAAAGATTTATCATAGTAGAGGATGTATTCATCTAATGAAGACCTAGCACGGTTTTAGCAAAAAACCTAGAAAATTCAGGGTAGAAATAAGGGACTTTAAAAAACAAAAAAGCAATAAAAGCAAATAACTGTTGAACAGTTATGTGGGGATGTGCTGGATTCTCTATCACTTGACATCTTTAAATGAAAATTGGGGATGTAATTCTCATACCATTAAAGTTGATGGAGTCATTATGGCCTTGATGCTGGAGTTACTAAGGGAAATTCTTCAGCTGACATTATATAGAATATCACAGTAGATGATCATCTGGCTTTCTCAAAATGTATCTTCCCTTCACTTCCTCTTGTTGCCAGAGTGACTGTTACATTTTGTGTCTTTAGGCCCAGCTTAATATGGTGATCCAGATGCATTGTGATATGAAAAATATAAATAAATATAAAATAAATACTTTATTTTTTATTTTAACATTAGAACAATCTACAACTATGTAGAACATGGAAATCCAATCATTTTTGTAATCTTGGGGGGCTGGGGATGTAGAGTCAGAGTCCAACGATTTTCAGAAATGCTTTGCGATATTTGGTACCTTGATTTTAGGGAATCCAGTTTGAGACAAAAGCATGGGCGGGTCTAGGATTTTGAAAAGGTGTGTGGGAGGGTGCAGATGGTACCATCAACCCATATAACACAGCCCAAATTTTTCTTCAAGTAAAAAGAAACTAAAAGCTTTACTAATATGCTAGGGGTCTAGGACGGTATTATTCAGTTTAACATCAAAGCAGAAACAAATATAATTTTAATAGAACAAGCTAAAACCAGTCTGCAGGGCTGTAAAGAGCTAAATTACCAGGAGCAGCTAACAGACAGCAGAACTGCAGAAGAATTGCTCACTTGATTAGTGGAACATCAAGAACATTAAAAAGGAGAAAGGGTCATTACACCTGTGGAATGAAGAGTTTAGAAGGTATCAGGTAGATTTTAATGAACCATCAATTCAATTGACACTCACTGCTGCCTGAACAGAAATGCTGTGGCCACTGATAGGCAGTTAGTTTTACAATTTGGGCAGAGCAGGAATCAAGGACTGGGTGCAGCTGCACCAATGCAGCCCCTTGGATCTGCACCTAGACAAAAGGGAGTTACTTTTTCAGAAGTAAAGCAAAGAGAGAATTACACAGTATTCATATCCACATGTTTCTATTACATATCAAGAACCATTTTAGAATTTATTTAAAATTCTTGATGCATATAGACAACATGTTTTGCTTGGTTGTGTGTGCAGGACAGGATTGGATGCACAGAGAGAAAAATTCGTTTTTTATATTTTAAATAGTCTTAGGATTTTTGACATAGGGCTTAGAAAACGTTTACTTAGCTTTCTTTGAGTGTGGATGATCATCAAGCAGGGTTTCCTAGGAGGTAGCATTTGTGGGGAATGATTACTGGTACAGCTATGAGGTTCATTTAGATGCCTCCACAAATAAATGAACTTTGAAGTTGTCAGTCTTTTCAAGTTAAACCTACAGTAACAGAGCCATTGTCCTTCATCCCCTCCCCTCTCTCCTCTCCTCCTCTCATTACTAACAGCAACATGTTGTAAGACAAATCACTGCTGAGATTTTATCTTTTCTAATCAGTCTCTGAACTCTACATGTAACAATTTATTTGTTTTTCATAAAATACTTATAGAGCTTCAGTGGTATCAGGTACCCAGTCTTCAATGGGTTGGTTGGTACTTGATGTCATTGGTTTCAGAGCTATTCAGCGTGAATAATGTTTGGTCCTTTTTTATTTTAATTGCTGGAATGGCTGTGGATATAAGTTGCTCAACACAAAAGGGTGACAAATAATGATGAAAGACACTAGAGTGCTCTCATGTGTAGCTTGGACCAGAAGGAGAAAAGAGATTATTGCAGCTGAACTGGTCACATGGAATTTGCTGGACCTTCCTCCTCCCACCCCTTCAAAACCCTCTCCGGGAATAGTGTTCTTACAAGCTAAGAAAGACACAGTTGGCACAAAAAAAATTGATCCCATTAACAATGACCTTTAGAATTTTCAAGGACATAACACTGCTTTTGTGTAGTGTAAACAGATGCATTGTTAAATAGTTAAAGGACAGAATAGCTCCTAGATCTGTCATTTACCTCCTTATGAACTACAGCTCCAAACTGTAAAAAGCAAGGAGAAACGACAGCAGCATGATTATACAGTTAGAGAGACAAATACTTATGTTGGTCCTGGTAGCGATTGATATTTCTATTATATTTTTAATTAACATTTTAATCCTTTAAAATCATTTTAATCCTTGGGAAGCATGTTACATAGTGAAATCGTTGCTATGAAAAGTGTCAAATAGATAATAGCTGAAATTAATGGTTTTGTGATATATCAAGTTTTCAAATTGTTCCTTTATTAAAAGAGCCTGACATTTTTCATTAGAGCAAGCTGGAATCTCTGAACAAAAAGTAAGTGTGTACCCCAGATTATAAGATGTTTAACTATTTGCATGATAAGGTCCTGGTCTTGTTTTTAGGTTTGAAACAGTTGCCAGTTGACTAGATAAGTATCTTTTGTGTTAGTAGCTCTGAGCGTAAACCAAGGTGTCCTGATCTCCTCCTCCCGCTTCTCCCTCTGTTTTTGTGCAAGCTCTTTGTAGACTTCAAAGGCCTTTCCCATGTATCAGCATTCCTTGCCCTTTGAAAACCCAGGTCTGTGCTGTGGGGGTTCACTGTGCACTGCTCTCCACTATGATTATTGTACACTGATACCAATGGCTGTTGCTGCTTGTTCTTGCCTCAGAGTGTCATTGGCAGTTTTCTAATTTAAGCAGTTAGAAGCAACCTCTGAAAGGTTGTAGCTCATAATAGGATAAATAACTGTGTGTATAATTGTGCAAACATGTCAGCAAGCAGCTACTAGCTGCAAGAGACCTTGTTTTTAGACCTTCCTTTCAAAACATGTGCACTCTCTCTCACACACACAACACACTCATTTTTGTTTTTGTTGGGGGGTTTTCTCTCATTCATATTGCTAGTTTATGACTTTTCTTGGTCAAGCTATGTTAATTGTACCTTGTTAGCAGAGAAAAAACACAAGCCACACAGCTACAGAGGCTATCAGTAGCAGTGCCAGAGACAAAATGAAAATCAGATATAAGAAATGGGGTCGACATTTTGAATTTAGTGTCAATGGAATTTAAGGACTCAGCCTTTAATTAAGACCACTCTCAACTCTCAGTCTCACAACCTTGCAGGATTGGGCCCGTTACTACTAAATTAGAATAATTAGTAATTACTAATTATGGTTTTAAAGAGCTAAGGGTTTGGGTAGTGTGTATATATTGCACAACTTGAACAAAATCTGCTTCTGTATTGTTATTATCATCCTTATATATTGACATTATGCCCACTGCTAAGTTGCCTGGCTTCTCTGTGCAAATCTCAATATTTTACTTAGAGGATCATGATGTGCACATTTTTTTCTTTGCTATGCATGATGAGTAAATGTGTCACTGGCTTTTTCTGTTAGAATAAGAGCTGCTAAAGAAGGGTCCTCAGCACATATGCTGAAGTTGTAGCCACAGAAAGTTGAAAAAATGAAGCTAGAATACTAGACTGGCCAGTATTAGGACTGTACTTGTATAAAACATTTGCGGTGAAAAATTTACCTGGGAACATGGCATCTGTTTTTTTGTTTCTTCACAAAGGAAAGTCAGATGATATACTTCTAAATACTAACTAAAGTTTTTCAAGATTTGGGATACATTAATTAAGAATTTGAGTGACTTTCAAATCAATATTGTGTTGGGGAAAGGTAGTAGAATAATCACAGGAAAGTTCATCTCTTAATGATTGTCTATTGATAGTGAAGGTTGGTCTTGTGACCAAGATACTTAACTGGTACTCAGGAAGTCTAGGTTCATTTTCTGGCTCTGCCACCAACTTTTCATGTGACCTTGGCCAAATCAATCTCTCTGTGCTTGTGTTCGTCTATAAAATGGAGGTTCCTGTGTTTGTTTTCTTGCCTTTCATCTGCCTTCTTGATTTATACTGTAAACTCTTTGAGACTCTTCTTACATGTATATCAATCTCTAGGCTCAGTAGTTCTCAGAACTCTGTTGTGGCCTTTATGAGCAACTAGTTGAACACAGTAATTTCCTTTTAGGAATGATTTGAAATGCAAGACTTTGAATACAAAGGGACGGATCCCCACTTGGTGTAAATCCCTTACTACTTAAATGGCTCTTTAAAACCTGATCCTGTTCCCACTGAAATCAACAATAGTTTTTGCCATTGACTTAAGAGCAGGCTCAAGGTGTCAGTCATAGCTGGTGATAATATTTTTTTTACTTCTAAAGAAAGAACTGATTAACTTAACAGCTAGCCAGGTAATCCATTGCAGCTGTGTTCCAGACTGCATCAACTTCAATCTAGTTTCTTAGTGAAGCTGTTGGGTTTGACCTCGGAAAACCGAGCTGGTTCAAGGTGCTGGTCAACCTGGAGATTGTCGTTCTACTCATAGGAGGTGCTGTAGCAGTTGCAATCAGTGGAAGCGCTAACAGCCCCAGGTTTAAACAAGAGGGGGCAGACAGCAGGTTATTTTCAGTGAAGGGTCATTAACTTGGGAACTCAGTGCTCTCTACCCTTTTAGGGTCAATTTGTTGACTTTCAGGCCACACTACAAGATCTACTTATTTTCCCAGGCTATCTTTTTGGAGTGAGGTGGAAGTCTGCATGGGCAGGGGAGAGGGAGGAGGATGGTGAGAATAAAATGAACAAAGTTTTTGAGGTTGTGCGCCAGCTCTGTTTGTGGACCCTGAACTGCTCTGCACGCGTGTATAAGATATGAAAGATGCCTGGCATTAAACAGAAGTTGTTGAGAAGTCAGAATCAGTACACGAAGTAGTATTTTCATATTTTGGCTAAGAATGAAATATGCTGTCATTAAACAGAAGCACCATTAGCAGCCACATTCTAAACGAACCCATTTTTGCATTGGAATCAGAGAAAACTTGTAATCATGTTAGAGAATAAATGAATCTATTTCTTTTCTACAAAAGTGCACATAAAAACGGGAACTACTGATCCACCTTAATTAAATGTCTACTTCCAGTAATATACTAGGTAAAGTTTACCTCTGCCTAAACAGCTAAATCAAGTGCGGGGAGGATTTCATTCCCAGCAAGGAGCTCTCTTCTCTCCACTACAGAGCCTCACATTTTCTCCTTCTGTTCCACGTGCAGCAAAAGAAATTTGAGGGGCTGAAAAGCCCCTGTGCTCTTTCTGTTGTTATCTCTCCCAATGTGTTACATGTTCCAGTAAAGAGTACAGGCACTGAAACCAAGCACAAAAATCAAAATGGATTTTACTACGCCTTCGGTAAACAGCATGGCACAAAAGTCCATTGTGCAATGAGATAGCTGCAGAGATGAATGGAATTGTCTGTCATTGAGGTGATTGTTGGGCTAGTCACCATTGGATCACAGTCTAGGCCTGAATTCCTTTATGGTTCATCAGGGCCTGTTGGTACCACAGAAAGTGTCATGATCCTTTTTTTCACTAGGGCCAGATGGTGTCCTTTTTGAGGCCTTCCTAATGCCCAGTTTTCCACATGTAAAACTCCTGGGAAAATGACCTAACTCACAGCTGCTTAGTGAGGCTTGAGCAGATCTTTAGAAAGACTTCTGTCAGAAACAGGGAGATTGTACCACTCTCCAGAAAAAGGGGGAGGCTGCTGCCAGAAACGTATCGATCCCAAACGATATTTACACCAAAATCCCAATTTGCATTGTGATCGTGAGTCTGTAGGTTTGCATTGTCGGCGATTGAAAAGGTAAGTTACAAAAGCAGCTAACTGCCAAGATTGCCTGTTGTTTGGGGAGCAGGAGTTTTCCCTGCCTTGTGAGCAGATGGTGTGAATAAGAACATAGAAAGTGGTCCAGAAGGGTCGAGAAAGGACAAAAAGTGAAAGATTCCCCAGATAGCTGCAAGACGCCTGGGGAGAGGGGAGGGACCCATGCGTAAAAAGGGGTTAGAGAAAGTGGAAACTTTTGATGTGTATGGGGTTGTATTTACCAGTGAACTGAATGATTCCCAGAGCATAAGCAGTTACTGCGGGTGTGGTCTTTAGAAAGCAAGAAGCCTCTTCTGTTAATAAAATAATACTGGACCAATGGAATAGGTGAAAGGAGCAGCCTGATACACCTGAAAAGCTTTTGTAGGTTTTTTTTCTCCCTCTTCAGCCAAGAGCATTTGCAATAATTATCTCTATCACTACCTATATAGCTTTTAGCCACTGACCTCCTAGCCTGACTACATATCCCTGCATTTCCTTGCACGGCAGCATTGTGATTTTTTGTTTGGTTTTGTTTTGGTTTTTTGTTGTGGTTTTGTTTTTGTATTTTAGCCAGTGCATTTTTTATTTCAGGCTTATGAAATCTTATTTATTGGTCCTTTGCAACTTAAGCACTTTTTGTTTCCCATGTTAAATTTGTTTAGCCTGTCAGCATATCTGGAGATGTTTAAAACCATATACTCACAGGAGAGTTGTGTTGTGTTTTTCCCCACAGGCTCTCCAAGAACACTTTTAACAAGTCTCTTTTTTTTTAAAATAAAATGCAAGTGCCAGTATTAAGACTTAACTTTAATTTATTGGCTGCGCAATAGTTTTAATTCTTGCAAAATTAAGTCCATTGTCTCTGTGTGTTTATTTGTACACTGGGATTACAAAAAGTACTTGTCACATTTATATCCTGGACCTTGTGATTTGAGGTGATAGAGCTGATTAAAAAAACATTTTTCCTAGGAAATATTTTAAAGAGTTTTTTTGTCATGAAATGTTCTGATTTTTTGATTAACTACTGAATCTGAAAACTGGGGAAAAAACTTATAAAAACTTGTAGGCTTTCTTTTAAAAACATCATTTTTAGCTAGAAACTTTCAGTAATTTTTTTTTAAATAATGGCTGCATTTTTAACAGCAGAATTCTATTTTAGGTTCTTCCAAGAAAACTGATACCAAACCAGAGGGTATTTTTTGTTTTGGGCAAAAGTCCTGGTTTTACTACATAAAAACTGACATTACCTACTACTTATATCATAAATGTGGAATCACTTGAAGGCAGCAGCAGGTGTGGGTGTGAAAGTATCATATTTTACTTTCCTGCTGCTTTATGCTGCTTATTAAAACAAAAACTTAGAACTGTTGCAGAGAATACAATGAGGGTAAAGGAAGAAGACAATGTGAAAAAAAAAACACATAATTTTTAGATTTTTCAGTGGTTGTTAAAAGAATAAAAATGGAGGAAATATATATATTGACCTTAACAGTTACTGTGAAAAAGGTCATTTCTCAGTTCTGCCTGGGTGTGAAACTTAAATAAAAATAAGCAAGCTGAAAGTGCTTGGCCATCATAATTCCAGAGCATATGCCTTTGACCCAAAACCCACTGACATCCATGAGCTTCATTTCTCTTTGGTAACTTGCAGATTATTGATTTTATCGTTTGCCTGACATTTCACAGTGCATTGCCTCACTTACAGAAATGTTCAGCATTTAAGCTGTGATGTGAACTGTCATAAAGTGAGGTAACATTCCATAAAATCCTAAGGGGAAAAACGCTTTGAGATTCAGTCCAACTTGGAAGGACTGTATTCTTTCTCAAGCCATTCTACATTCACTCACCCTGAAATAAAAACACATTTCAGATGAGACCAAACAGTTTTAAATAAAGACTCTTCCTATGAAAAAGTGGTGGGAAAACACAATATTTCCATGTGATGTGAATGCATATTTTCATCTAAAATCATAAATGCCCAAAAAATACTCTTGCTTGCTTTAGTTCGGGTTTAGCATAACATTCAAGTTCTACACAAGCAGCTTGTGATCTATATTTTTAATTTAGTAATTTCCCTTTTTTTTAAAAAAAGTTTCCTTATCACTGAGCCAGAATGCCCTCAGAAGAACAGGCAGAGACACCCTGCATGTATTTAGGATCTGTGTCTTGCAACAGAAGGAGCCCAAGAAAGAGAACCAGCATTTCTCCTGCTGGGTCAGTCACATGCAGTCAGGCTTTTACATGGAACTAGCCTTCTGTCTCCTTCCTTTCACAGACAGAGTAACATTTTGTAGTGACACAAAGAAATTCTTCCCACTCCTGATTATAAAGACCCACAGCACTAGATCCTCTTTATCAACTGCTCTTTTCTTATACGATATGATATATTTTATTTACATATGAATTGATGGGTTTGTCAGACAAACTTGGAAAGCTCAGCAGTCCATAAGACCAGAAATCCCTCAAGTTGCAATTGTTACGGAAACTTAAAAAACCAGCTATCACATTGCTTTGATTTACTCTCTATAATCTTTCCCAATCCATTGTGAAGGTTGTAGCAGCGCTAAACTCATTAATTATGATATTGTTTGCTTAATTTTGTTGCTGCTGGGGGTGAAGAGAAACAGTCCAATTGCAATTGAATTATAACTAGAATCCATTAAAGATAAAATCACAGCATTGAGACACAGATTTTCTATCAACTCATATAAAATACTTTAGACTTAGATGTTATTGCAATGTATGCAAAATGTCAGAATGCATGTAGACATACATGTATTGTGCTAAGCTTGCTAAACCTCTTCTGCCAGTACTAATCAACAAACAAGTGTAGTTATACATGGTCTGATCCTAAATATATATATAACCAAAGTATTCCTACACTTAGCTGTAGTTCCTTGTACTTCCCATGTGTTTTTATTAGCAGTATGTAGCTTACAAGGAGAACTTTGTCTGTGGCAACCCTGGATTTAGTGGAAGCCACAACAAAGATGAAAGGAGGGTCTTTTGCTAAATGAATTTGTTTCCTAGTCCCATCTGGGCCATGTGAGGTTCTGCAAACACTCTACATTATATTCTAGGAACAAATTCTATTCTATCCCTCTCTCTCAAGTGTTTTACCTTGCAACTACTTCTACTAGGAATTCAGGATGCTGCCCCCTACCTCAGAAAAAAGACTTTTTTCTTTTGTATACTATACGAGAAACCTTACTTTGTTATATGAGGCCTATATCTGCATCATCCTGAGACACAGAAATTCATTCCAGCCAAAAAAAACCCAGCACATGTAATTCAAGTATAACTAAATCCTATGTTAGGACACAACGCATATATTTGTCCATACTGTGCTTTTGATTTGAAATGGTAAGAGTGGAGTAGGTGCAATATTAACTCCATTTTGTACTCTTTCACCCCTATGCAGACTACAATTAAACACAGTTCTTCTGACTGCAGGAAAGAGCTTTTCTGTATCAAAACTGCTGTGCTTTGTGAAAAAGGATAGCTACCTATCTCCAAATGAAGCCCTGGTGGATTGCATTTTATGGTTATCTACAGTAGCCTAATTATGGATAGCAGAAATAGGACCTTGCTTGAGTGTTGCTCCAGATCCTCTCAAACTTTGAGGAATATTTAAATGAATTTATTGAACTCACTTGCTCTGTTATGATGCCTATTGATGTAATATGTAACCACCTCTCAGAAAACCTCCCCTCCCTTCTCAGGAAGGCTGGTATCTAAATCCTCTGTGATAAGATAGTTACCTACGTAATTTGAAAAATACATACCTAAAACCCCTCTTATTTCTGATCTTCTTCTTGTGTCCTGTTACCATGTTCACATTTGCATCCAAAATCAAGCTCAATCTGCTGCCTTAAAGTCTTAGATGGTGCCTGGTTCTGCCAAATGTGGCTGGCCAATAGGTGTTCTCTAGTCTAAAAGTTTCCTCTACATTCTTCCACACATGTAGTGTCCTGGGCACCACACTTTAACAAGGACATAGACAAGCTTGAAAGAGTTCAAAGAAGAGCCATCCCTATGATCAGAGTCTTACACAGCAAGCCATACGAGGAACGGTTGAGGGACCTGGGACTCTTCAGCCTGAAGAAAAGGAAGCTGAGAAGGGACCTGGTAACAGCTTACCCCTACACCAGGGGAGTACATCAAAGGCTCACTGAGCAACTAGGAGTAATGGCCACAAACTCCTGGAAAAACAATTCAGGCCTAACATTAGGAAAAACTTCTTCACAGTCAGTGTGTCCAGACTGTGGAATAAGCTCCCTCCAGAGGTGGTACAATCACCTACCCTGGAAGCCTTCAAGAGGAGACTAAACAGTCACCTTTCTGGGGTCATCTGACCCCCAGTTATCTTTCCTGCTTGGTGCAGGAGGCTGGACCCTGTGATCTTCCAAGGTCCCTTCTGGCTTTACAATCTATGAATCTATGAATTTGCACATGGTGTTTACATCATTAGAAGTATCCCCACAGCTCAATGTTAACTTTTGTCTTGCCAACCCCCTCTCTGGAGGCATTCAGTTTTTCCTTCTTGGCCAATGACACTCTGTGCCTGCAGGTAGGTGTTTGGCAGTTCTAATATTCATCCTAAATTCCTCTTCTCTCATCTGTGGTCATGATTCCCACAAGTTTACTCAGGTGGCCTTAGTGTTTCATCTAATTGATACATTGTAACAAGAACCTTTTCCACAATTTCAGTTTTTTAGGAGCCACAATGTGGCCATATAGTCTCCCATCTTTGATCTCCTGGATGACTTTCAATTTTGCTTGCTACTGCTCCCTTGATGTCTGGTGAGGCAATTCTGGGAAGTAAGCGGAAACTTAACACATGCACTGTTGGTTCAGTGCAGTGTCGAGCTTCTTTGCATGTACTGATCTGCCCCAAACCAGACATACATATTCAGTTCTTTTAGAAGTTAAATCAGGTTCTGAATTTCATAGCTTGAACCCTATCTCTATGAGATGGAACCAAGCAAAATGCTAGATCTAAAGTCTCTTAAACAATTTGAGTGATTTCATAGCCATGAACACAACCTCACGCTAAGATGATCAATCAAATGGACCTATACTCATCCACTTGTCGTTATAAAGAGGGTCCTTTGGGAACACAAAGCTAAACACAGATTAGTGAGTGCTAGTTTCACAAGGAAGAGTACAAGGAAGAAATTCCAACACATGGCATTCCATATGTTGGAATATGCATTTTTTCCAATAACCCCTACCTAAATTTCTCACTCCATGGCACATGCAGTTTGTGGCATTACAAACCACATGCATTGCATGTTAAATCTTGTGCAGTGCTGCTAATTTGTAGCACAGGGGACAACATTTACTACCAGAATTTCCCAGTAGCAAAAAAACCCTGGGGAAAAAAGTAGTGCAAAACACACCAAAATAGCATGTGCTGAAACAAACACAGAGACAAGGGAGCAGCCAGTTGTCTGGGGCACATACCCTGTGCCCCAGCAGCAACACCCCTCCTCTTCCTTCCCCACCATCACAACACATGGAGCCCAGTCAGAGCAACACACTGGGATCCAGGAGGAGCTGAGTACGTTCAGTTTGCTCACAGCCGGACAATGTGTCCTGCAACAAAGCACACGTGCAAGAGTGTGTACTGCAGCACTAAGTAGTGGCACAAATCTGTGCTGCTACTATTTGTGCCACAGCAAGCATACACCCCTGCTTGCCTGAATGTGGCCTGTGTGTATATAGAGGGAATTTTATTTCTATGCTGTGGGCAATTCATACCAGCTGAGCTAGTGAATTCTCCCTATCACACATCAACTTCAACTGTCAGCTGAGTGGGCCAGGTGCAGAGTGGAGATGATCCTAAGTATCCAGAGGAGGGAAAAAATAAGTTGAAGGACAAAGAGAGGAACGGCTGGGGTAGATTAGTTCAAGCTGATGCCCTGCTGATGCACACTTCTTAGGGACTATAGGAATGGAGGTCACAACTTTTATGCAGCCCCAAGTTTGCAGAGGCCAAAACAGATCCAGCAGCCCATGAATTGGGGAGGTACAAATCACTTCAGTGACTGCATGTGCATCACAATGAATCTCAGCTACAGTTTTCTAGCCACTGTTTTATTTACCTAATACCAAGGGGTGTTACCATGTGCTCCAATCAAGTTGTGTTTGTTATGTATGAAAAATATTGTTCTTTCTTTGATAAGCATAATATTCACTCGTTAATCTAGGTCAAAACAAATGCAGGTTATCACAAGCATTCAAAGAAATGTGTATGTGTTTATATTTATAACCTTTCTCAGAGGGATACACAAAGCACTACAGATTGACCTAAACCTAAAGCACAGCCATAGGCACCTCAAAATTTAGGGGGTCAAACTTCACGAGTACATTCACTGATCTTGCTAATGGCTCAAAGAAAATTCTGGATCTAAACATCTCTGGGAACTTGAAAAAAGTTTGATTTCATAACTGAATTTTGCAACTTGGGTCTCTCTCTACTGGATAATGTGGAACTAGTTTTCCCCTCACACTGATGTAAATGAGCAGTGAATGTACTGAAGTCAACAGAGTGACCCTGGTGTTACAGCTAGTTTGAGTAGAGAATCAGGTCCTGTGAATGCATTTGGTGGCAGATCCTCCTTTGGCTCAGTACAGTTTATGCATTCAAGTTAAGACTCTCTGCATTGCCTTTCTACAACAAATAAATGCCCCTTCCTGCTTGATAACCCATCGTCTTGGTATCTTGGCCAAGTGGAGAGCTCCTGTCTAAGTTCATCAAAACACAAAGTTTGATTTGAAATTTCATAACGTACTTACATGTTGCTCACATCCTTCTGTTGAGCAAAATTGATCTTTTTTCCCCCTCATTTCCTGGGCAGATTGCATTTGGTCCATGAGTAAACATAGTGCTGCTGCCCCCTCTTCCCAGGCTTTCTAATGAGAATGTGCTGTCTGATCAGGTGCATGCACTCTGCTGTCATTTGCAGCCTGACCTGCAGGTCAGAGGTGATTTGAGCAGGCCCGGGGATGCATACAAATCACATCCTCTTGTCTGTCTGTTTTGTTGACTGGTTCTCCTCAGGGTCATGGCTATCTTAAGTAGCAGCCTGAAGGATAAAGTGTGCCCTGTCTGAGCTGTAAAACTTTGACTTTGGACCAATTGCATCTGACACACAGCAGCATGAGGTTTGCTTTAGCCTTTGGATTCAGAACAAATCACTGGCTATCAATAGCTGATAGTGACATGCAGTTTACTGAATGTCTCCTTTTCTCTGGCAGCTATATATTCTTTGGGAAAAAATGAATGTGTTCTTAAGTTTCCTAGGTCATGTTTTAAATATTATAGCACATGCATTTTTTAAATTCTGTTTGAAAGTAAGCACAGTTACCAAATAAATAGGAAGAAAACATTTATTCTCCTTATGTGAGATTGCTCCAGGGCTCCTGAGGTTTGTGTGGCACATGGTACAAAGAAAAGTTTGTATCATGGAATAAAGCTGGAAAACCCACCCTCTTAAACAGTGCATTTTAGTATTTGTTTGTTTCTTTAAAATCCTTCAGAATGTGATGGACAAACAGCCTTGCAGAAGGAAACTCTCTTTCTCTCTAGCCACAAGGATGGCATATGCAGTTTCTCAGTCAACATGAGTATACATACAGCACTGCACTTCTGTGACTGTAGGGTGGCATAGAAATACGCATGCTGCTTTGGGTACTAGATGCAGTCTAGGACTAGAGACAGACATTCAAAAAACCTGAATTGATTCAATTTTTGCAAGTTAGTCTAACCTGGCCAGGCTGAACCAGTTTGTAACTAGACACACATTCTCTCTGGATTGAGGAAATTCAGGCAGATTCATGCAGTGGCTCAGGCTAGAAACCAGGAACACTAGAGCAGCCCTCCTTTCCATTGTAGTATGCTGGGAGGGGAGGGAGGGCCGTGGCCAGGCTCCAGCAGGTTCTCATTGGGGAGGTCTGCCTGCACCATCCCAGGCTTTTCATAGAATCATAGAATCAATGAGCAGAAGGGACCTAGACAGATCATCGAGTCCAACCCCCTGCCGTGGGCAGGAATGAGCACTGGGGGTGGCAGGGGACATAAGACCCCAGCCAG
>NW_017729026.1:41708125-41722124 GCF_001723915.1 Gavialis gangeticus | reverse complement strand
ATAGGATAGTAGTCGGAAGGCCAGATGAGGTCAGTGATCTTTCCTGTGACGTCCCCAATCTTAGCTCCTGGGAGACAGTACACTTCTCTCATATTGAGGTCTGTGCAGTGGATGAGTCCCTCCGTTCCTCTGAGGAGGGAGTCTGCTATGACGATGACCCACCGTCTCTCCCTCTGGGTCACTGGATGATGCTCAGTTGGTATGAATGCCGGCTTGTTGGATGAGAGCGTGGCTTCCTCCCTTCCTCCTTCCTCATGCCCGGTCTCCTCCAGCGCTGCCAGGGCTGCATACCTGTTCCCCAGTTGTACAGACTCCTGGGTGGTGACAGCCTGAGGGGACGGGCCCTGCAGAGATAGAAAGTACCCGTCAATCTCGTCCTCCATGGCCCTGATCCCCCATAGCCTGCTCACCTCCGCCTGGAGCTCTCTCACCTGCCCCTCCAGTGCCGCAATCCTGGCACAGGTGGGACAGGTGAGAGAAGCCCCCACCTCCATGTCCCCCCTCGGCCCCAAGGACCAAGCCAGGCAGCCCCCACAGGCAGGTGGCCCCACCTGCATGGAAGCCTCACCAGTCCCCGGGCTAGGAGGCAGCCGTGGGGCAGGAGCGTGACAACTCCCATGCTCTCACCCCCACTCACTTACCTGGAGACGACTGCTGCTGCTGCTGCTGCTGCTGCTGCTGCTGCTGCCACCATTGGCTCTTCTGCTGCCTGCGGCCTCTCGCACACCTCCCTGCACAAACTCCGGCGCAAACTCCGGCGCGCCCCTAAAAAGCGCGCCTGTTTGCACTCCCTGTTCACACAGCTCGGGAGTGCGGCTCCCGCCCGGCATGGCTAAATAGGGTTAGGCGGGGAAAGAGTCCCCTGCCCAATTACCAGCACCTGGCCCCACTCGTTCCCTTCCCCAGGCTTACCTCCTCATTGCTGCAGCTGTCCCTCAGCTGCTGCTGCTGCTGCTGCTGCTGCTGCTGCTGCCGCCGCTGCCGCTGCCACCTCCTCAAGGGTCGGGGGATACCAGGGGCACATGCGCTCCCTCCAGCGTCCTCAGCTGGCTGCTCAAGGAGCAGGAGTATTGCCAGACCCCAGCCCCCTGCTAGCACTCTGAGGCAAGGAGGGGTGTGCAGTGCATGCATCTGTTAATGATCGGAGCTTTTCAATCTCCCTCCCTGCTTCTTTATACTGGCTACAGCAAATTGACAGGCAAGCAAGCCAGGAGGGGGCTGATAACAGTGTTTATCATGCCATCAGCAAAACAATAGCCTCTCTCCATTAGTTCAAACTCTTAAACAGTTTACCAGTGACCTGTTGATTAGCCCCCAAAAGCCCTAAGTGATTACTGTTCTGTCTGCCTCTCCCAGTGAAATTGGAAAGATACACACACAGACACCCCACATGCCTAAGGTCCATGGGGTTGGGCTCTGTTTTGTGGGGGATGGGAGGGGGTAGAATGGGAGGATTCCCGCTTGAGCAGCAAGCGGCAAGGGAGGGGTAGGGCAGAGGGAAGCCAGGCAAACCCTACTGTGTCTGCAGTCTCTGCTGGAGTTGCAGCCAGTAAGCAGAGGGGAGGGACCTGGTCTGCTGTGGAGCACAGAGCCCAGCCCAGCCCAGAGAGCATGCCAGGATGCTGGGGGAGTCTGGTTTATCTTAAACAGTCAAGGGATCTGGGACAGACATTGAATAAACCAGTTTGAGCAAAATGAGTTAAGTGTGATACTACCTTCAACCAGGTTTATCTCAAACTGGTTTCAGCCATTTTCGAACTGATTTATGTGCCCTGAACATCTGTTCTGTTACAGGTTTAAACCAGTTTCTGATCACTTAAAAATGGTTTATGCGTAATGTCTGTCCCTAGCCTAGATGCAGCAGAACAAATTTTCCTGTGCTGAGCTTCATATAGTCATAGCTAGACTTTTTCCAGAAGCTAGCTCAGTCATCCTGTAGCCACATTTTACTCCTCACTGGACACATCCACACATGCAAGCACATGTGGTTTGCACCACCACAAACCTCTTTGTGGTGCTGTAAGCTGCACATGGTCAATGGTCAAATGTGTGCTGCACTGCAAATTTTCAGCACAGTGCTAAAATTTGCTACCAGGATTTCCCAGTAGGAAAAAAATAACCAGCACAAAAACAGTGAGGCAAAGCATGCTACAGTAGCATGCACCAGAGCAAATAGAGCCTTGGTCCTCCAGGAAGACCCTCTGGCTGCTGGCCTGTGTATCCTTCTGCTGTTTGTGCCCCTGTTGGAGCATGGCATGCTGGATCAAACAAAAACGCAGTAAGGCTCCCAGATGCCTGCTGCTGAGCCTATCTGGCACCCAGGGACTGTCGTGGGTCTAAACAGGCACCAAGAGCCAGCTAGGCTGCTTTATAGGCTTCCTTACAGCTCAGCACATGGGCAGCTGTGCCACTGTTTCAGAGGCTGAGTGACCCAGGCCTCAGCTGCAGGCAGCATAAAGCAGCAGAAGGCTCCAGAATCTATTGTGGGAACCTTGTCCATCCATGGTGAGGTTAATGGAGGATCCAGATGCAGGAATCTGTCCAGGACAAGCACTGGGGACTTTGCTGGAGGCCTGAAGAGATTACTGACCTCCTGGCCATTTGGGACCAGGAGGCCACACTGTGGAAGTTCACCCAGGGACAGTGCAATGAACACATCTATTGGCTGATTGCTCCTAAGATGGCCAAGTGGGGGCACAGAAAAATGTGGCAGCAGTGCCATACCAAGACCAAGGCATTGCACAAGCAATTTTATGCCATGCGTGAAGCCAGCCTGTGCTCAGGGGCTGGGCGATCCACCATGCCTCACAATGAGGAGTTGGGCAGCATCCTTGGTCCAACAGCCACAGAGCCCTCCCCAACTGCTACTCCTTCACCACCAGGGGAGGAGTGGAGCCTGTGGCAACCAACCCAGTGACCTTGCCAGAGTCCCCAGAGGTAGGGCTCTCCTCCAGGCTTGCAGCACCACTACCACCCAGGCATTCTGGGAGTGACAGTGAGGAAGGGTGTGTGCCTTATGCAGGGCCCAGAGCAGCAGATCCCCTGGCTACTGCATGACAGTAGCAGGAGAAGAGAGGAGCCTGAGGAGCAGGACTCACCCCTATCGGAGGCCAGGTATGACTTCAACTCCCTCCCCTAACCCAGGGCCTAGGTACTGCCGTCTCCTGGCCAAGGCAACCATCTGTCACCGAGGTGGTAAGTCCTGCACAAGGCATGGGAAATTGGGAGACTCTCCCTGCCCCCCTCCCCTTCCTCTTCCTTCTCCCATGGGCCACTCCACCCTGTGCCCTGTATGTGCCACAAACCCGTCTCTGCCACCTCCCTCCCTCCTCTCCCAACCCCCACTCCTCTGCCATGGAAACACCCCCTTCCTATCAAGGAAGGACAGCCTTCCCTTCTTGCCAGCATTCTCAGCTGGATGGAACTGGTCCCAGCCATGAAGGCAGGGGGGAGGTAGTGGCATCACCAGTGTTATGTGTCCATCAGGCTGCAGCCCCCCACCCACTGGAGCTGGTGACTGAGGGCCCATGGATCTTGGAATGTCATGTCTATCCTGGTAGAGGGAGAAGCTGGGCACCGCAGGCTGGGCTGACTATGACCCCAGGATGGTTGTGGTCTTTGTCAGGGTGCCAGCACCTGAGACTGAGCTTACTCCCTGAGTACCCTCACCAAGGGCTGTTCTTACCCCATGCCATGTTGCTGTAGCTGAAGATGGCCTTCTATTTGCTCTCTCTACAGAAAACCCATCTACCACGGAAGAGGCTGCAGTCCAGTGCCCAGGAGGGTCTTGTGTGGGGTGCTGTTGGTGTTCTGGAAATTTGGGAGGGGGAGAGGGGGAATAAAGTTGCTTTTGTTTTCACAACAGCCACACTGCCTATGTTGTTGCAGTCCTGGCAGTGGCAGGGGATGGAGATCTCTGGGCAGGTGGCCTGATGTAGATGCTGAGAAGGCTGGTGCCCTACTCAGAGGGATGAGTCTGCAGACGAGTTGTGATGGCCTCATGCACTCTGATTCCTGAATGCCGTTGTCAGTGCGGGTGGTCATCATCACCTGCGACAATGTTTCTAGCTGGCAAGTCTTAGCAAGGTGGCAGTCCCTGCTGCCGGACTGCTGCAGTGGGTACAAGGTGCAGGGGCCATTCTAGGTTGGGGCTGCTGCAGCAGTCCAGCTGGCACAGGAGGCTAGTATCCCTAGGGCTGAGAAGCTCCTGAGCACAAGTAACCCTCAGCTACTCACCAGGCCACCAGTTTATACACCTGTGCTGAGGAGCCAGGAAGAGTTGGGAAATGGCAGTTTTTCCCAAAGCGGCACAATTTGTTCTGTAACAAAGCACACGTTCAGGTGCATGCAATGAGGCACAAATTACCAGCACAAATTTGTGCAGTTACTGTTTGTGCTGCTACAGATGCATGCCCCTGTATGTGTGGATGCAGCCACTAAGTCATTCTCCTAATTGAATCTCAGTGCCCAGTCAGTCCTTAGCATCTCTGCTGAGGCTGCAGTTATGATGACACATTTTTGTGAAATGAACACCTGTTCACTGGGAACAGAGTGGAGACTTTCAATTCATTAAGCCCACTGAGCAGCCATCAAACAGTTACAACTTTCAGTTAGTATCAACCAGGGCCAGATTCAAACCAGTGACCTGGAAGTGAAAAGCTCCATATCAGTCCCATTATCCATTCAGCCAGCTAACAGTTACCTTATTAAAAAGCAACTCCAAGATTCTGTAGCTGCCTTTGTGCCTCTGAGATGTTGTAGTAATAAAATAAGCTGTCCTATTGTATAAGGGTGGATTTTATCCAAAATGCACACATTTTTATGAGATGAAATACTTTTGTAGCTTCTATTTACTGCATTCCTATTAAAGGTTATATTACTTTTGTCAAAATTTTATCGGTGTCATTTTCTCAGCTCTGGTATCACAGCACTGCTTTAAAACTTTTACCCTATTCTGTGCTGCAGAATTATATTAAGGAAGGGCTTGGTTACCACAGTATTGTGACTTGGTTAAAAAAATAGGAGTGTAAGTACCACTATAAAACTGAAAGACCTGAGATACAGGTTTCAAGAGCTGCCACATTACATTTCTCAGTTTATCCACTTATAGGGGTTACCATAAAGTTTCATATTACATGTATTAGAGGTTCTTCCTCTCTTGTAATAAATAAGGGTAGCTTAAAAATTTTCCATCAAAACATTTTCAGTGAAAGATTTGGCTTGCAGTTTGATAATTTTTTTAAAGAATTTTTCTACTTTTTATGGAAAATGTCAAGATTCTTCACAAAAAATGAATTGTGGAGTTTTGTGACAAAGATATTTGGTTGGAGTTTTTTTAGTGAACAATCAAAGTTTTTCAAAGAGATGAAACACTTTTTCATTGCCCCTAAATATAAACTGGCTATGTAGTATTCTAACAGCATTGATGTATTATATATTGTAGTCTATTCTGTATCATGCTCTGTATCTACTCTATAACTATGTAATATTCCAACAACATTGTTAAGGCTGTGAGATAGCAACCAGCATCAGAAATTGAAAAAAGTTAAGTATTTTATCTTATCTCAAGGACCAGTCCTGAAAGATGCTGAGATTCTTTCAGCCCTCATTAATGGGCACTAAGGGCATTTGTACTTGGTAGGGAAACAAACACAGTGATAACATACATATGAACTGTGAATTGATATTGCAGGATTAAAAATTAATGACAGCATGATAGAAGATTCTCCCTTCCCAGTAAAATCCAGGTATGGTTATAATATTTTACTGGGGACAAGAGGGTTAAAACCTCTGACCAGGAATATCACATAAACATTGCCAAAAAACTTCCTTGACTGACAGTTAAATGCATGACTAACTCAAGTTTAGCCTGAAATCTTTGCTGATAATTACTGGGTTGAATGTTATGAGAAATGGGCAAAGATGGGTGTTTCATATCAGCCACATGGATGTACATACTTTACTGCCTGAGCATTTCTAATAAGAATTGATGTAGTGTGTCATTTGTAATTTAATCAACAGCATTACATCTTGATAGTGAAATGAGTATCATGAACATTTTCTCAGTAAAGTAAGATTAACGTGCACACCAAATATATACTGCATTTAAGTAGCATTTCACTTGTGACACAAACTGATAAATGGAAGGAATTGAAAGTTAAAGCTGACACTTGACCCATAACCAATTCCATAGTGCAGAGATATTACAGTACATATAGCACTTAACGCCATGCACTGATCTGAGACATCTTGCAAATCTAGGCAGCAAGGAGCAAGTACAGAAATGAGTATTAGCCTTGACTTCCTTTTCCCTGTTTTTTAGCATATATCACAAACATAGATAAGGGCCCAGGTGCTAAAATTCAGAATCCAGATCTAAATTTTCTCAAAGGTGAACTCATTCTAAGTCAGTCCCATTTCTCATGGGAGTGTGTATTTATTTATGTATTTATTCACTTAGGACCCAGCTGTTCCTGCTATATAGGCTGGGCTTTTTAGACAAACTACATCTCCCAGGAGACACAAGACACTAAAACTTCTTCAGGACAGAAAACAGGAAGACTGGTACATAAATGGAGGTTTAGTCCAGAAGTGTAAAAACAAGGGTCTATGCTCTGGGTGGCAGCAGTGGCAAGGGCCAGACCAGCTGGCTGCAGTATCTGTGGCAGCTACACTGGGAATGGTGGTGGCTACTGTTCTTTTCCCACTCTATGTGGGTTCCCAGGGCTGGTGCTCTGGTTTTCTGCCACTTATTATGCTACTGGTTTAGTTTGACCATGGAACCCAGCCTGAAGAAGAGAATAGGTGCATGAGGCACTCAATCTACGACTTCCATAAAGCATGTTGGCAACACCTCTGAACTGGAATTTCAGGGTTTGGCCAAAAAGGTCAGTTATTATTTAGAAAAAGTAAATGATTTTATAACAAATTCTTGTTCTATTTGGAGCTTGGAGAACATGCAGGACGTTCAGCTCAACTCATGACAAAAATTACATTGCAATAGTGGAGAAAAGCTTTCTGTTTACAATGCCAGCATAATGATGACGAGGGATCCTGGTTTTCTCTTTTTAAAAATCACTTAAAATGGGGAACAGCCATGGAGGAGAGAGGAATCAGTTATAGCCCTGCCCCCATCTGCTCCATAGTCCCATGGGCAGTGCAGGGAAATGTTTGGGAGGGGTTCTAAAGCAAAAGGGCTCCCAAGGGCTGTGAGAGACTGAACTGGGGATCAGGAGCACCACAAGGATTTTGTGGGGAGGGAGGCCTGTAGGGTAGAGAGGTATAGAATGAGAGGGCGGGGGCTTAAGGGGGGGGGGATGGGTGGGGTTAGGGCCTGAGAGGTGGGATGAGGACTCTGAGTGTGAAATGGGGTGTCATGGGGCTTCAGAGCAAGAGAGGTTGTGGGTGAGGGGGACCCAAGGGCTATAAGGGCTATGCAGTAAGGTTAGGTTGCTCAGAGGGGCAGGGTAGGACTCTGGGGGGTATAAAGGAAATGGTGGGATCTGAAGGGTTTGGGGCACGATGGGGTGGGGTTTAGCATAGGGGGGCTATGTGGGGCATTGGGACCAGAGTGGAACAAGGGGCCACTTGAAAAGTCTGGTAAATGTTTAAAGGTTTTGGGAGGGGCACTTTGGAAACACAGTGGAGTGTGTGGAAGACCCATCAGCTGGAGTGCAACTCTGTCTGTGGTCTGACTGTATCCAACATCAAACTCCTTCACAAGGAAGAGAAAACTAGTTTAAGCTGCAGACTTCAGTCTGCATCCCACCATTTATTTTATAAAACCTTCCATCACTTGGCCCAATAGTTAATGTATTTTTTTAAGATTTCCTCTTCATGATGAGTGAAATTTCCCTTTTTGTAAAGGACTATGTAATTCAGTAGAGATGAAACCAATCATGATCCATAGAAATTATTCTGAAGACATCCAGAATTTAATGGAAAAATTAAACCTTCTCCCTATACTTTCAAATAGTATAAAATGCTATAGCAGCGATATAAATCTTTGTGAAATCCTATAGTTTGTTACAAAATAACCTCTAGTAAGATTATCATTTTCCATTAAATTCTATTGAAACTTTTCCATAGGGATTTTCTCTTTCACATATCCCTGTTTAGATAATGGAGAAAGCCACATATATTTTACCAAGTTAGATGTGTTAATTGTTGTCACACAGTTTTCTTAATATCCATGCCATCAGTCACAAGACCTTTGACTTCTTCAGAAAGATTTTAAAAATCACTTTATATCAATTTTCACCATGACATATCTCAGTTCACCAGCAGCAGAAGAATTGTTCTCGCCGGTAAAATTACTCACTTCTTTTTTCATTTGTGTGTGAAGCTTTCCAATGTGACACGTCCATGGGAAAGTGAACCAGTTGGAGGAGCAGGTGGTCTGTGTTATTGCCATGACATTTCTTTTGTTAAATTATTCTATAAACCTGAAGCCTTCTCATTGACCTTTGTTAAGTTTTCCTACCTCTACTCTATAAGTACAGATAATCAGTCAACCTTAATTGGGGTATATTTAGATCAAAGTGTGCAGCCTGTGCTTGCTTCCAGTACCTGGGTTGCAAATGATAGTCACATGAGTGGTTTGCTCTATTGGACGTGCTTTTTGTTTAACCATGATCATTGCTAGCAGGAGGTTTTTGTACAAGGAAAGGGCCCTTTAGAATTCCTCTAATTCTGAAAAAGAAACTCCCTTTGGAAGGAGAAACTAAGTATTGCCTTCTTTCATTTGCAACCTGAACAGTTTTTCAGTTCTATTACTACACCAATATACTTAATATAGGCAAAAGAGGTTAGGCATAATTAAATATACATTTATTTTACTTACTTCTAGCTTCTAGTAAAACTAGAGTTCTTGCCATATAAAAGATTGAGCAGCAATACCTGAACCTTGATAGGCTTGCTTTGGGTTTCTCTTAACTGTTGCACGCTCAGGTAAAAAAAATCAAAATAAGGCCTACATGAAGTTTTAAGTGCTTTATATACCTTGGTCAAACGGATGTAAATATCCCTTAATGAACACTTTTTTCCTTAATTCTTTACTACTGATCTAACAGATGGAACCAGTATATTGTCTGTTTTGAGGGGGTGACATTAGCCCTCTTCATAGAATCCTAGAAAAGCAGGGCTGGAAGGAACCCCCAGAGGTCATCCAATCCAGCCCCTTGCATGAGGCAGAATCATCACTATCCAAAGCATCCTATGAAAATTCATTGTCTAACCTATTAACAGAACTACACAGTCAACTGCAAGACATAGTACCCTAACCTATCAGAAACAAAGCAGGGAGAACACAGTGGCCAATGTCCTACTGCTACAAAGGTTGCTAAAACACACTCAAGAGATGCAAGGAAGAGGGCCCTGCCCCCTGCTACAAAAGAAGACAAACCCTGCTGTACCAATTGGACCATGGGGCAAAATTCCCTCCTGACCCCAAAGGTGGTAATTGGTTTGACTCTGACCATAGGGGCTGGATCCTCTAGACAGAATGCTGGATGTTCTCCCTCTTCTTTATGGTAGCCTTTTAGATATTTGAAGACAGCTATAATGCCTCCTCTTAAGCATCTGTCCACAAGTTGAACATGCCTATTTCCTTCAACCTTTTCTCTTGTAACTTGCTGTCCAAGCCTTTTTTCATTTTTGCCACCTGCCTCTGGACCCTCACTAACTTCCCCATATCCTTTTCTGAATGTGGACCCCAAAAATGCAGGTAATACTCTACATGAGGCCTAACCAGTGCCAAGTAAAGAGGTACTATAACCTCCCATGTTTTGCACCTACTGCTCCTATTGACGTATCCTGAAACTGAGTTTCCCTTTTGTGCAGCTTCACACTGACTCATATCGATTCTGTGATTAACCAAGATTCCTAAATTCTTCTCTGTAGTGCTGCTATCCAATCAGGTGTCACACATTTTGTATTTATATTTCTGATTATTCTTCCTAAGGTGTAGTCCCTTGCATTTGTCAGCACTGAACTTCATCCATTTAGCTGCAGCCCAGCTTTCCAATCCATTAAGATTGTTCTGAATTGAGCTCCTATCCTCCAGCATGTTTGCAATCCTTCCCAATTTAGTGTCATCTGCAAATGTGCTTAAGAAGCTCTCTATTACCGCAGCCAAATCATTAATATATTGATTGAAGATCATTGGCCCAGGACAGACCCCTGTGGGAGTCCATTCAAAACCTCATGCCATTTTGACATGGATCCATTTAAAATTACCATTTGCTTGCAGCTATGGAGCCAGTTCTCTCCACCTTATAGCAGTTTTGTCTAGAGTACATTTCTCTATTTCATTTTTGAGAAGGTCATGTGGAACCATGTTAAAAGCTTTGCTGAAGTCTAGGTACACTATATTCACAGCATTCTCTTCATCAGCTCAAGCAGTCACTTTGTCAAAGAAGACAATCAAGTTCATTTGGCATGATTTGTCTTTAGCATCCCCAAGGCTGGGGATTTACTCCTGCTGGACTTAAAGCCAGAGGTTTCTGGCTAGCAGGTCTTGCTCCTCTGCTCAGATAACTACATTTAGGGTCAGGAAGGAATTTTATCCCATGATCAGATTGGCATGGATTGTGGGACGTTTTGCCTTCCTCTCTAGGGGGCATTGGTGATGCATAGGGGGTGCACACAGATGCACATGCACCCCCTGAGCATGGTGGCGCACCTCTGCTCAGAAGCCGCCGCTGATACTACCAGCAGTGCCTGCAGGTGCTTGCCACTTGCCACTCCCCCACTTGCCGCCAATACCACTGGTGGCATCAACAGGCAGTCCGTGATCAAGTAGTCACTTTGCCAGCAGCATCTATGGGTGGTCGCCGACCACTGGTTAGCGCTCACCACCATCACCCCGCCAACAGTGCTGCGGCTGCCTGAGGGAGCTCCCCGCTTGCCACCACCAGGCTCCTGCCACCAACAGTGCTGCCACCACCTGCAGGAGCTTGCCATGCCCCCCAGCCTCTGGGAACATGCGGTGTTCATGCTGGGTGGGGCGCATGGCCCTCTACCTGGCATCTCCTCAGCATATATTAAAACTATTAACAACCCTTTATAGAAGCAGGACATTGACTTCCAGGGTCCCCTCTGCTTTACCTGTGGCAGGTTATGTCTTGTGTTGTATCAGGGTTAATGGTAATTTTACTAAGAGGTTAGATTATGGATTTGTATAGAATGGCTTAGATAGAATTGATCCTGCCTCAGGAAGGGGGTTGAACTAGATGACCTCTGGAGGTCCCTTCCCGCCTGACTTTTCTATAATTCTATGTTCCATTACAGAACATTTGTTTAGTATGATTCTTCATAGGTGACCCTTTTGTTACTAGTCCTTAGATTTCATTTTTATTTATTTATATGTATCACGGGGTGCATCTACACAAGGTGCTTTACTGAGCAGTAGCATAATTTACTGTGCAATAAGCATGCACATCTACACTTGCACATGCTCACTGCACAGTAAATTTCACTATGGTACTCATGAGTAAATTTGGTACCTGCCAATGCAAGTAGCAAATTTACTTGTCAGTAGTTACTGCACAGTAACACATGCAGATGCCAACCAGGAACAAATTAGCTCCCTGTCACCTCTGCCACTAGGTGGGCCAGCCTCAAGCCTGGGGCTGGGAGCCTCAGGCCTGGGGCTGGGAGCCTTTCCTGCCCCAAGGCTGGGCGGGTTCTATTCCTGCCTAGAGGCAGATTAAGGTGTACTGGGACTCTGGACAAACACAAAATTGGAGGCCCCTCCCACCATGGGAGTTGGGCTACAGGGAGGGAGGGGCTCCCTTCCCTCCTGGTGCTGGTGGGGGAGGCTGGAGGGACCTTGCCGGGCTGGGGGTGGAGGAGTACATGCCCCTCTTCTCCCTGCTCCCCATCCCCCCCGCCCCCACTATGGCCAAACATACACACACAGGCACACACACACAGGCATGCACTCACTCTACTGTCACTCACTCTCTGCACATGGACACACAAACACACTCTCCCTGCCATGAACACAGGTACACATAAGCAACGTGTAGGGAGGGCACAGAGGGGCACACGCCCCCCACCCCGAAATTGGCTGCCACCGAAGCTGATGCCTATTTCTGCGAGCTGTTGCCACCCCTCTCTTGCTGTCAACATGGCCACCACACAACAGTGGGCAATCCCCGCTTGCCACTTGCCATTCCCCCCCCCCCCCCCCCCACTAACAGTGCCAGCAGCAGATGCAGGCAGTCCCCGCTTGCCACTCGCTGCTCGCCACTTGCCACTCGCCACCATGGTGCCCAGTTACAGGCATACACACACACAAATGCACGCACACATGTATACACACACAGATGCAGACAGGCGTGCACTCTACTCACTCACTGTCTGCACAGGGACACACCGACACAAACACACTCTCCCTGAAATAAACAGATATGTGCACATGCACACACATGCACACAGGTACACAGATGCACACATAGATGCACACATACAGAAACAGATGCATACAGATGTGTACACAGACACAGATGCACAGAGACTCACAGATGCATGCACACACAGATACACACACACACAAGCAGATGCACGCACATATATAGGGATGCACACAGACAAGCAGACACACATGCACACAGACACAAGCAGACATACACACACACACAGATGCACAGACACAAGCAGCTGGCCCATGCATTAGTCTGCCTACGTGCCTGCCCTAGCCACTGGCCCTTAAAAGCCTAACGGAATTTTGAGCCCTGGGGCACAACAGCAGGGAGCCTGGGGCAACTGCTGCCCACTGCTGCTTCTGCACAGGCTGCAGGCCAGCTGTACAAGCCTGCTTTCACCCCGGTGCTGCTGCCTGGCACTGCAGTGTTGCACAGCTGCCAGGGCTGCACCATCCAGGCCTACAGGATGCTGCAGGCTCCTGCCAGGCCTGCTAGCACCCAGACCCAGCTGCAGGCAGCTCCTGGCCTCCAGACCCAGCTCCAACTGCCTGCAGCCAACCCCCTGCAGCCTGCCTAGAGCCTGCAGGTGCTGAAGGGCATTGCCTCCCCTCACAGTTGCTAGTCCCATGCCATACCCCTGCATTAGGCTCTGCAGGCAGCTGCCCAGGGCCAGCAGCACAGGAACAGCCATGCAGAGGCCCAGACCACACCCCACCACCTGGGGCCCCAACTGGTCCATGGAGGAGACTGGTGACCTCATGGCAGTGGGGTGAGGCATAGGTCCAGCAGCAGTGCGTGCAGCAGGCACTTCAATGTGCATGTTTACGAGGGGCTGTCAAGCTGGATGTGGGAGCACAGGCACTACCAGTCAGTGCAGCAGTACTACATATAGGTCAAGACCTTACAGACACAGTGGATTATGATCACCAACCACAACCGCTGGTCAGGGAGTGCCCCCAAGTCCATGCACTTTATGCAGCAGCTGACTGACATCCTCACACCCCAGGACCCAGGCCACAGCCATGCTATGTCCTGAAGCACAGGCAGACTGCTGAACCTCCTGCTCCAGCCCAGCACCCACAGTGATGTGTCACTGGGGTAGGGCCCCTCAGGCTGCTAGCAGCCCATCCTACTGAGCTCCTCACCCCAACCTCCACCAGCAGCTCAGGGAGCCCAGGCCAGCACCTGCCCTGACAGCTCTGCAACCTCAGCCCCAGCCATGAGGCACTCCTGGCCACATCACTGGCAGCCACCAGCAGTGCCAGTTCCTCCTGGGGGAGGCCTTACCTGGGCACCCACACCCCATGCCCTGCCACCTAATTAATCTTCCAGGAGCTGCATGCCATTGCCACCCTCTGGGACTGACTGGAGATGGTGGGCATGCCAGCCCAACCCATGTGGTAAGCTCTGCACTGGGGGGAGAGCCCCCACCCCCCACCCTGTCCCCGGGTTATCTTGTCTCCCAGCGCTGGTTCCACTTTCTTTGGCCTGTAGTCACCATGGTGTAGACAGTTGTCTCTCCTTCTCTCCACAGGTCCCTGGTGGGTCCAATCCAGGCGGGAGACGTCAGG
>NW_017729026.1:41707572-41707999 GCF_001723915.1 Gavialis gangeticus | reverse complement strand
CCCCAACCTCCACCAGCAGCTCAGGGAGCCCAGGCCAGCACCTGCCCTGACAGCTCTGCAACCTCAGCCCCAGCCATGAGGCACTCCTGGCCACATCACTGGCAGCCACCAGCAGTGCCAGTTCCTCCTGGGGGAGGCCTTACCTGGGCACCCACACCCCATGCCCTGCCACCTAATTAATCTTCCAGGAGCTGCATGCCATTGCCACCCTCTGGGACTGACTGGAGATGGTGGGCATGCCAGCCCAACCCATGTGGTAAGCTCTGCACTGGGGGGAGAGCCCCCACCCCCCACCCTGTCCCCGGGTTATCTTGTCTCCCAGCGCTGGTTCCACTTTCTTTGGCCTGTAGTCACCATGGTGTAGACAGTTGTCTCTCCTTCTCTCCACAGGTCCCTGGTGGGTCCAATCCAGGCGGGAGACGTCAGG
>NW_017729026.1:41706551-41707524 GCF_001723915.1 Gavialis gangeticus | reverse complement strand
GCCCCCCAGCCCCAGCCCTGGCCCCTGTCCTCCCCCCTCCCCCCGTCCCCCACCCAGCGTGGCCTGGCCACATGCTCCGGGACCCTAGGTTCCCCACCCCACAGCATGCAAGGAGGTGGGAGACAGTGCAAAACTTTATCAAGCAGCCCATGCCCCTGCAGCCAGGCAGGCATGGGCCTCTCATATGCCAAGGAACATATTGATTCTGGCAGCTATGTTCTCCTCAGCTGTGGGGGGCAGGGACATGTAGTACAGGCACAGGTGGCCCTCCAGTTGGTGTTGAAGGTTGCAGGGCAGTGCAGGCTTGTCCCTGTACTGTTGAAGCTCAGGATCCCATGCCAAATGTGCAGGTGTGCCTGGGTCAACCTAGCCATCAGCAAGAGCAGGACATAATGGGTCAGGCACTCCTCAATGCATGCAAACAGATCCTAGTGCTACACCTGGGACATGCACAGCAAGCACATGCCCAGGGTACAGAGCGGCCATGCAGGGGAGGGGGAAAAGGACCCAGGACACCTCCCTGGAAAGGCCTCCTGCAGAGAGAAAAGGGGCATGGTCAGCTCTGCATCCCAGTTATCCAGGAGCCCTGTGTCCCCTGAGCCCAGGCACTGTGGGCTTGGCAGCAGCACAGGAGACAGGCTGGCCTGCAGGAAGAGATGAGAGGGAGGAGGTCTGGAGCTGTGGCAGCAGGTGCTGCCAGGAGCCAGGCCTAGCCCAGCCTGGGAATGGGGTGGGGGAGGCAGGCTGACTGTAGCCAACACCCAGCGGGTTATTAAAATTAACCCCCCACACAGCCTCCCCGCACCCACAGCCCTGCTGGTGCCCCTCACACCCCCTGAATGGATCCATCCACTCTGCTTCTGCCCCTCACTGGCCCCAAAGCCCCCTCAGCTCTGCTGGTGCCTCTCACTTGCCCCCAAAGTCCCCCCCCAACCCTTCTGGTGCTCCTCACTGCCCCCAAAATCTCCTCCAT
>NW_017729026.1:41700734-41701551 GCF_001723915.1 Gavialis gangeticus | reverse complement strand
CCTCATGGCAGTGGGGTGAGGCATAGGTCCAGCAGCAGTGCGTGCAGCAGGCACTTCAATGTGCATGTTTACGAGGGGCTGTCAAGCTGGATGTGGGAGCACAGGCACTACCAGTCAGTGCAGCAGTACTACATATAGGTCAAGACCTTACAGACACAGTGGATTATGATCACCAACCACAACCGCTGGTCAGGGAGTGCCCCCAAGTCCATGCACTTTATGCAGCAGCTGACTGACATCCTCACACCCCAGGACCCAGGCCACAGCCATGCTATGTCCTGAAGCACAGGCAGACTGCTGAACCTCCTGCTCCAGCCCAGCACCCACAGTGATGTGTCACTGGGGTAGGGCCCCTCAGGCTGCTAGCAGCCCATCCTACTGAGCTCCTCACCCCAACCTCCACCAGCAGCTCAGGGAGCCCAGGCCAGCACCTGCCCTGACAGCTCTGCAACCTCAGCCCCAGCCATGAGGCACTCCTGGCCACATCACTGGCAGCCACCAGCAGTGCCAGTTCCTCCTGGGGGAGGCCTTACCTGGGCACCCACACCCCATGCCCTGCCACCTAATTAATCTTCCAGGAGCTGCATGCCATTGCCACCCTCTGGGACTGACTGGAGATGGTGGGCATGCCAGCCCAACCCATGTGGTAAGCTCTGCACTGGGGGGAGAGCCCCCACCCCCCACCCTGTCCCCGGGTTATCTTGTCTCCCAGCGCTGGTTCCACTTTCTTTGGCCTGTAGTCACCATGGTGTAGACAGTTGTCTCTCCTTCTCTCCACAGGTCCCTGGTGGGTCCAATCCAGGCGGGAGACGTCAGG
>NW_017729026.1:41687133-41700613 GCF_001723915.1 Gavialis gangeticus | reverse complement strand
TCAGCTTATATTACGTGGCATAGGTCCAGTAGAGTCAATGGAGGTGAAGATCTGACCTGTGCAGCTTTTTGTACAAATCCCAGAAACTTGCCCTTTCTATCTGAACATCCTTTATTTTAGAATAAGAAAAATGACTGTATTAACAGAAAAAAACATCCAAAGGTGAGGTCTGTGAGCATGAGCGCATGCATGCACACACTCAGTAACATGCTCCAGGAAGTCTGCCTTACAAAGCGTCATATCTTGCAGATTGCTTAACATCTGTACTACTGTATGTACAAACCACAATAAAAATTATGGTCAGGCCACAGTTCAGATTTGTATGGTACTTTTTATTTATAGATCTTAAAGCAGTTCCAGAAGTAGATACATGTCATTTTTCCCATTTTACAGAAGGGAATCTGAGGCACAGATGTGAGGCACTGCGTAGTCTTGAAAATATGCCTTGCTTTTCCTCACAGAGTCATTCAGAGTCTCTAATCCAAATTTACTGACTCCTTTAATTCAGTCGGCTTTCCAAGCTACATCACCTTCCCTAAATTCCCACCCTCTGAGCCAGCTCTGGAGCAGGGCTGGCATAGCCAAGCAGGCAGCATAGGAAGCTCTCTAGGGTGGCAAATTGTAGTGGGTAGCAAAACCAATGCCTTGGGCAGACAAGCATCTCAGCTCAGCATGACATTGCCTACGGCAGCAAAAATCCTTGCACTGGCCATGCTTGGGAGGTCCCTGCAGTGCTGTGTACTGCATCATGGAGCCTCTTCCTTCCTTTTTGCTCCCTGGCCTTTCCACATCCCAGTCTTTCATATCCAGCATCACCATACCAGCAGCTCTAAAGCATTTCTTTGGGCCCTTATTTGGATGTGAGGCATTAGTCCAGGCCCATGACCAAGCTTCCAAATCCCCCAAAAACAGACCACCCAACCCTTCTGGTGCTCCTCACTGCCCCCAAAATCTCCTCCATCCCTGCTGATGCCCCTCACTCACTCCCAAAGCCCCCCTCAGCCCTGCTAGTGCCCCTCACTTGCCCCCAATGCCTCTGTCAGCCCTGCTGGTGCCCCCCACTACCCTGAAAGCTCCCTCCAGCCATTCTGGTGCCCCTCACTGCCCCCAAATCCCCCCACAGCCATGCTGATGCCCCTCACTGCCCCCACAACAGCCCCCCAGACTATTCATACCTCTTGCCCCCCACCCACAGCCTTTGTCCCCTAGCCCTGCTGGAGGGAACCCCCAGCTCCCAGGCCTACAGGACCAGGGTCCCAAGTCTTCAGCTACCTCCCCCCAACAGCAGGCAACTGCAGCAGAAGCAGCATGGAGTCAGCTCCCCCACTGGTGCTGCCTGATTGGGCAGGGCCAGGGCCAGCTTCTGGCACACCCTCCCCCACACTGCCAGTGCCTGCTAGCCATGACCTGCAACCCCACAGCCCTGCCAGAGGGGCCCCCAACCCCCTGCAAGCCCTACTTACCTCACAGGCTCAGGGAGGAAAGAGTGAGGTTGATCTGAGATGTGGTTGACTGAGAGTCTCAGGCCCCTTCCTTCCCCCTCCCCCTCTGGGCAGGGCTGGGGGTATCCCATCCTCTTTGAAAACAGCTCTTGCAGGCTGGAGCTCAACCAGCCTGAAGAGCTCTTTGCAAAACTGGGGAATCCACAGGTTTCTCTGCTTAAAGAAGAAATCCCCATTTTCTCTGATAAAAAAGGGAAATCCATTGTTTTCTCTGTTTTTCCATGGGAAACAGAAAACCCAGATTCCTCCTTATGAGTAGTTTACTCAAAAGTAAATTGGTCTCAGATCAAATGCATGTGTAGACACACCCACAGAGACACTTAAGAGACTCTAATCAAGAACAGGGTTCTGTGCTACACATACAGGTGAGATACTCCCTGTCATGAAGGTATAATTTAAATAAGACAGAAAGACACGTACTAAACTAAATCTGAATCTAACTAACACTCATATAGCAGGTACAATGAATTTTTAGTGTGGATATGAATTGAGGCTTCAATCTGCTAGATTGAAAGATTTACACATTCCGGTGAATGAGTCATTCTAATGTGTTCAGTAAGGAAAAGCCTAAGTGTAAAGCTTAAGGATATTAACATCTATAAATCTTACAAAGTAATGGCTGAGGTTTTGTATCCAGGCCACTGGCCAGGTTAAGAGAAATGTTGTTGTTAGAGATAGAAGATTCACTTGGTGTTTGAGTTCTAGTCTTTGAATGTCAAGTTAATAAAAAATAGATTTTGTATGCTTTAAAATCTTCAAAAAAAAAAGAAAAGAACTGTACCACACCTGAAGGAAGTAAACATTCTACAAATTGTAGTGGAAAAATCTTTGCCTTGCTTGCAAAGAATCCACTTTTTTGTTAATGAAATAACTTGCTGAGCTTTTTCTTTACCAGATTTGTCTGAAGCACTGCTTCACTTCATAGCCTGAAAAAATTTAGCTTAAATTGTATATACATACATACAAAAGAGTAAACAGTATGGCCAAAACCCTTTGTACTGGATTAACTTCTTAGCACTTCAACCCCAAGCTGCATGTTTGTGATGCCTTTGTTTGGTTAGTTTTTGGGCTGACCAAGTTGGGTATGAAGCTTTAGCTTCATTCTTCACCCTTTTGAGGACTGCAGGATTGATTCCTTGTGCTCAATGTCAGCAGTACTGTAAGTACCCAATGCTTTATTCACTAAGCCATTCATCCTTCCAACCTTTGACTTTTTTTCCTTAATCCATGTACCTTACTGAGTTTTCAAGTCAAGTGAAATGTTAAACATGTGCTTCAAGCAAGAGCAATAGAGAAATAAGAGTACGTGCTGAGAATTTCTGGTGATACAGTCTATTTGCTCTGTGTGTGTGTGTGTGTGTGTGTGTGTGTGTGTGTGTGTGTGTGTGTGTGTGTGATTACTGGTACATCCTAAAGGATTAATCTAACATAAGATAAAAGATATACAGAACATATATTCTACATGATTTTGAACAAAGATAAAATAAGCACATGTTGGTATAACTTCTCTCTAATATTGTTAACAAGTAATTGTTCCGCATCACAAATATTTTTATGAGACTTCAGATGCCTAATGCAATCGTCTAAAGCCTTGATGATTTTTTTTTTTTTTTGGCTGGAGGGGACAAGAGGCTTACACACGTCACTACTTCAAAGATTTGCCTTCTATTAATTTTTTACTTAAGCTTCAGAGTGTTAAATTGTTCAATTTAAGTCATGAATAAATTTTATAAGATCATCCTAGCCCACTATTTATTCCAGAATTGAGAAGTTCAGGATATTTGGCAGTTACCTCCTCACCAATATTGTGTAAAAGATATCTAAATAATCTCATTGAACCTCAGCAGCTTACAACATAAAGAATCACAGGATTAATCCTTAGTCTTTTCTAAACGGTGAAAATATAACTTTCTAAAAATAATGCTGAATATAAATAATTTATCTGAAAACTTTCTCTCTTGAACATGCATACACACACACACACGCACTAAATAAAATGTGCTGTAACTTTTCAAATTGGAAATTCAAAATAATGGGCTACTTTCTGTTTCCTTGTGGGGCTATCATGAACTGAATCAATATAATGAAATATTCTAGTCAGCAAAATAAATCAAGAGCCTTCGGTGTTTTTATCATGAGAGATTCTCGAGGGGTGCAGGAAAGAGAAGAAACAGTTTGTATTATGTTACCATCCTGCATGATAATGTGACTCTGTCTGCCATTACTGGTCCAGGTTCTCAACTTGTATAAATCATTACAGCGTGACTAAAGTTAACAGGACTACAGAAAGTGGGTCAGGTCTGAATTGCAGCGTAAGGGCATATCTACACCTGAACATTTATTTGATTCACAGTCACATTGACTACATTCACACTGACTACCTTCACATTCATATACACCACATTGTCCCTTTTCAATCAAGGTTGCACAGTCGTAAAATGTTTTGATCAGCATTCTTGTCAAACACACCCTGGAACATTGCTCTAGCATTACATTGTATGTATTTTGGAATTTCTCATCCTCTCTATTGTGGGATACCTGCAAAAGAAGGCAACAGAATTCTGGGACTTATAGCCATATTACATTGTTTCCATGCTTCTTTTTGATTCATTTCATTATCCATCAGGATGATCTTTCTGCAAGCCATCCAACTCTACTCCAGAAATACTATCAGGTGTGAGGAAGGAAACTTCAATGAGAGCTGCAGTCCTCACAGTGACTATTCAGAACAAACTGCTACAAGCACTTATACAATGACTAGAATCAAAATTGAAAGGCCACCTGCAGAGAAGAAGCTGGAACGAGGAGCAGGCTGTGACTAGAGGAGCAGCATATCTTAGGGAAGACCTGAGATGGTCACCAGTGACAACAGATTTTCAGGATGTCTAAGGACTTTGTCAGAAACCTCAGCACAACTTGCTCCAGAGCTGCAGAGACAGAACACCCACCTAAGAGCTTCCTTCAGCATAGCAAGGCACGTGATCATCACCATTTGGAAATTCAGCACTTCTGATTGCTACCACTTCAGTATTAATAGAGCTACTCCCCTGGTTGTTAATAAGGAGAAGTGCATGTTTGGATCTTGTTAACATAGGCATTTTAAGGTATTGTTCAAGATAGAGAATCATGAAGGTAAAGACTTTTTACAAGAATTTTTAATAAATAACAATGAATTCACTAATTCAAATATCATAAACAGTAAGAAAAATATTTAATATCTACAATGACATGCAAAGTTAAAAACCACTGACAAACCTAAAAACAAATAATGTACATGGAGCAGACAAACTGGTGCTTTCAGTATCAAAAAGTAGTGACCTTCTCTACATCTTCACACATAGGACATCTTTACACACCCTACCCCTTGTGGATGAAGGAGTTAAGCGTCTCTTCCAACATCCACCATTCTCCTCATTCTGAGGCAGAAAACACCTACAAAAGGCCCCATTTCTGGTAGTTATTGCAAGGAAGGGTATGTTTCAGCAGGTGTAAGCATCAGGATAAAGGCTGAAGGCTGCAGGACACACAGAGGTTGTGGCAGGGTTCTCAGGAAATTTCATTAGCCCACACTTATTTTTGTAACAAATCAGTAATGAAAATATTAAATAATATTAATCCCATCCCTGATCCCTGAGGAATCTGACTAGCGGCTTCTTCACAGCCCAATAATGCTCTTTGTTGTTGTCGCCTTAGTGTCTCCTTTACCCACGACAAAATTTGTGCTACAGCATACACTGTCTACTTAACTAACAATTTTCCATATGCACTGAAGTCCAGATTAATTATCTCTACCATTTTGTTTGCTTTGAAAATGAGTTATCTTCCCAAAGAAAGATATTTAGATATGTGCAACCTATTTTGGCTAGCCCATGTTGCATCTTGTCCAACTTTTCATTCATCTCCATGAATTTAATTCATCTTCATGATTTTAATTATTCTTTCCTGCAAAATTTGCTCTTAAACATTAGATGCCATTGAGTTCAGAGTAGCAGAGTAGTTTTCAAGATAAATTGTTTGCCTTTGTTTAATGTAGGTATTATATTTGCTATTCTCCAGTTGCATGGTACTCCCAGCTTGATGGATTTATTTAAAATGCTTACTGCTGGACTTCCAGTTTCATATGCCAGTTCGTTCAGAATTCTGGGACAGAGATTGTCCATTTCCTATCTTCCAATTTTGCTTCCATCTCAAATGTGGTCATTTCCATTCCCCTGGCCTCATTTATATCCACTATCCTGATTTGCACCTATGTTCAAAATAATCGTCCTTGCAAAATATTCATTTAACTTTTGGCCCATAGAACTTTGGACCAAGATTTTTCTTTAATCTTGACCCTTTTAGACTCTATCCTCACTTCTTAGTTCCCTATTTCCAAGTCCTAACTCAGATAGTTTTGTAAATTCTCTCTTTTCCAGTCTCTAAATTGAAGCTTTCTTTGCTGATCAATCCCATTTCTTGTTTTACTCTGCTTACTTTTAAATCTTTTTAGTTGTTTTTTCAGCCTCTTAGGTCTGGAACAAGGGCCTCCATACTTAAGTCCACTCATGCACCTAACAGGGGGAATAAAATCTGGCCCTTAATGTATCCAAGTATTACACAATTCCTGGTGGTATTTATATTATCTAAATATTTACAAATATCATCTCTGTTTAATCTGATCCTGAGGTCCATTCAGACTCTGATCATTGCTACAACCCCCAGGAACATTTCTTTTACCAACTTTCTGTAAAGTGTCTTTGACTCAAATAATTTCTGTTTTATCTATGTTATCCCTGCTTATTCTTTTTCAGTGCATCACACCATTACTGTGCAATGTAATCCCACCACATCATATATACTTCTAGCTTTTCTGGAGGCAACAGTGAAACCCACAAAATATAATGGTCCAGTGATTGGATCTCTGGCATATATAAATAGTCCAGCTCCTCATACCCCATTAATTCTTCCACAGGTTCTATTATTCTCCTTAAGATTCTTATAACACAGCAGGTATGTCTACACAAGACGCTAAAAGTGCAGTAGGCTAATTCTACTGTTCATTAGCCCATCACAGTGAAAGTCGAATTAGTCTACTTGACATTAGCATCATCTAAAAGATGTGTGTTGGCACTAGTGCGCAGTAGCACTAATTGCTGCGCATTGTTAGTACCTGTTATTACAGGTACTACCTTAATGGGCAGTAATTATGGTGCATGAATGCATCTGTAGGTGTGCCAAGCTACTGTTTTCTTTCCTTTATTATGGCATTGGCTTGGATGACCATCATATCCCTTCTTTGCCTGATAGTATGTATTCTCTGTATTACAGTGGCTACAATTCAGATTGTCCTGAACATGCTCTTCCCCCCAGAGGGCAATCAAGGCCTGGACCTCAGCTCAGAACCACACTGAAACACAAATCACGGTTGCTGAATAATCAAAGGCATGACATAGGTAAATGAACTCCCCACACACTGGAATTGCTAAGTACAGCACTTGGCTGAGCACCAGTAAGTGGCAAGATGATGTTCTGTCAGGATGACACTAGGACAGTAAAATGTGCACATGTAAACAAACAGGACAACCCAAGTAGCCAGCAAAGCTTGTGTGGAAGGCCATGGGAGGACTCGACAGATCTACAGTACTTCTTTGAGATGATGATGCAGCCAGCCTTTGCTTTCATTCTGCATTTTAGTAAATCCACATCCAGCTTGGATTTAATAATGTGTTAAAATGCCAAATGAGTCTCAATAAGAAAGTTTGTTGCTGAACACTGGTCTCGTCAAGGTGAAATAACTCACATTATGTAGAGAGATTCTGATGTATTGGTTTGGAATATGACAGAATTTGCCCTTGGTCTTTTTATTGTACAGATTAGGGTGACTATTTCTGTCAGACATGTTCTTCATTGCCATTAACTAATGCTGGTATCTTACAAAATAAAATCTGTTTTAAACATTTTAACAGCTTGTTATTTACATTTCTTATATATTACTTTTAATAGGTACTCTTAGATTCTCAAGGCTGTTTTGAAGCAAGGGGTAAAAGCAAAGCTCTAGAATTCTTTAGAGAACAAAGGAGAGTCTTTTGTCAGAATATTTTAGAAGGAAATCTTGTAGCATATTTCTCCAGAGTGTTTTGGTGGAGTACGCAGCACAACTGGACAGCAGGGAGTGGCACCTGAAGTCAGCTGATGGAATTTGTTTTCGTGCAAGCTCATGGAAGAACACCCATGTAAAAAGGAACTAATAGGATCAGTAAAGCAGAGAAATTTATTTCTGTTCTTCTAAAATGGGGGCCAGTTAGCAGGGGGACTTCAGTGTAATATTATTATAACATTCTTTACAGTCAGAATTATAATTGAAATTTGTTATGTATGAGGATAACTAAAACTCGATCATTTCACACTCTCCAGTCCATGCCTGAGGATATTTTGGGGTAAATAGATTGCTTGGAAACAGCCAGTGACTACAGCTAAAATTACATTTTACCAAGTGAGCTGAATGGCTTTTTAATTACAGTACTGATGTCCGCATGCTGTCACCACCATCTAATACTAAGATGGTATTGATTTGATTTTTAACTTTGATGCACCAGGGAAAAAATGCAGAGTAGGACTTTTTTTTTCTGAAATCCTCCTTCCAAAGTAATAAAGTACCCCAATTCTAAAACCACAGGTTATTTTTTGTCTGTCTGCTTTATAATTTGTTTATGTCTGTGTCCATTTTGTATGAATTGTTTGTATTTTATGCTAGTGTGTTGGAATAAATTATATGATTATCATCCCCCAGTGATTCTTACAAAAAATGAGATATGTATCATACAAGGCTTATGCTTATAGAAAATAAGTATCTCCATGCACATGTATTTGCAAAGCCACAAAATCTTCAAAGCAACAATCTCTTGTGCTAATGCAGCTTGGGTATATGAATCAATCACTATGAAAAGCAATTTATCCTGCTTTTCCTTCAAGGATTCCAAAGCACACTATTACAGGGAGTCTTATTATTCCCATATTACAGATGGGAAGATTGAAGCACAGAAAGTATATGAGATTTGTTCCTTTCAGCAGCATTTAAGCTCTTCCTCTGAGAAGGGACAGTACTTGTCTCTTAAGGCAAGTTTTTTATCCCTTTACTCACATTTGAGTCAATGTGACTGTTCACAGAGGAAGGTACTATTTAGCCTAAATGAAGTTGCAGAATCTGGCCCTTTGAAAATGCAACCCTTTTCCATGGGGCACATCAAAATCTGCAATTAATGCACAGCAATAAACTCCAGGGCATACTGCAGGAGTTTATTGATTCAAGGGAGGGAGTGGGTGGCAGAGGCACGTTTGAACTTGCGCTCAGGACTCCACTATGTTGAACCAAGTTGGAGCAGCCCTGGCTAGCAAGAGGTCTGAGGACTCAGCCTGCCAGCCTAAGGCTGCTCCAACCCAGCTCAACTTGCAGAGAGGCTAGCTGGGGCACTAGGATATTTCAATGTGGGGCTAAGCAAAAGGCAGCCCCCCTACTGAAGTACCCTCATGTTCCAGTCAGCCCTGTCAGTGTCTACACATGCATTGCTGTGGAGTGCAGAGTAAAAAAATCTGCCATAGAATAGTACTTGTGTTTCCAAGTTCTAAGCTACAGTGGAGTTAATTAGTTAATTCCATCCTAATAGCACAGCACATGTAGACACAGCGATAGTTACTGCAGAGCTAATTAGGCAACTCCACAGTAAACATCTCATGTAGATGCACTCGATTAAATGTATAGTTCCACGCAATGAAAAGTTCTCAAAGCCAGGCCTCTTGGATTGAACCTCTGTTTCATATACTGAATGGTTCACTATGCATAAGAGAGATATATATAGGCTGTAATTCCTGTTGCCATCATTAAACTGCAGTAGAAGCTGCAGAAGAGCTATAAAGTGCCACTCCAGAGCATAGGGTAAAGTCTGTCTGCAGTCCTTTCTTGAAGCCTCCCCTACTTGGCTCTCCTACAGGTAAGAAAATTTTCCCCTAATTACAGAGCATGTTTAATTTCAGTATCAATTAGTACATATACCATCCATAGACTTGGGATTAATGGATCTGGCCATTGAATTTAATGCCCAGGGAGCTTAACAGGCACCTTTCCATTGGCTGCTGTGGGTTTTGGAGTAAGGCTTCTATGTGTACTTTGGCAACAGCAATTAATTTTCTTTTAGTTTTTTACAGGTAGGTAAGATATTGGTCTGAGCACATTGCCCTTGCACTTAAAAGTAAAGATCAGAGCTAATACCATCAATACCTGATCTAACAGTAAAAAGGTAAATAAAATCATGTTAACTCTACCACTGCTTGGTCATAAAGGCAAATGCTCATTTTGGATTAATAACAGCCTCTGAAGAACAAGGAACTGCAATCTACTTGACAGGCTTTGTTCTTTGAGGAGTTTCTGAATGAAAACGGAGTTCAGTGAGTGAATTACAGAAATGAATTCACTAAGTTGGCCTATATGCTTTCATTGCCTTTTAATGCCTTCAATTGTCAGAAGGATGGTCTAATGGATAGATCACTGGATGGGGCTTCAAAAGGTCTGACTCAGACACAGGCTCCTGGTGTGAATCTAGGGTAAACTTTGTATACTTTGTGCCTCTCTTGTCCATTTGTAAAATAGGGGCAATAATTCCATATTTCACAGCACTGATGCAAGCATAACATCCATGACCATAAGGTATGCAGACACTGAAGTAGACCATGTAACTAAGTAGACAAGGGGAGTTGCACTGTAGTTATTGGCTGGGTTAAGCACAGAGACTTAGTCTTAGATGTCCTTTCTGGCCTTTCTCAGTTAAAACTGGGCCTCATCACATAGTTTCCATATAATTACTTTTTCTGGACTGGTATCTTAATGTGGAGGAGGTAACCTACTCCATCCCTCCTCTGATACATATTTTGTCATTGTTTTCACTTACAGTGCTTTATTCCAATCCAGCATAAATGAAATCATTATTGTTGGGTTTGGGGGAGGGTGGGCTTCCATTTTTGCTGGTTTGATATTCCATCCAAAAGTACTTGAAATCTGAACATCTGAACCTATGTCAACAAACTTTGTAAGTTCCGTACTATATTTCTTGGGCAGGATTATCCTGTATTGCTACAGCTCTGTGAAAAACATATTTTGCCAATAGAACCATGCTGGTTTATACCACCTGAGGATCATGGTCTTGTATCTATCTATACACACCAACTCTTTCAGGCCTAATATAGTTCCTCACACAACATATGCAAATGTTTACACAGTACAAAAAGAATGTGTTGGGAAGGGGTGCCTAACAGCAGAAGTCAGCTCCCATATCTCCAGCTTTGCAGACTTCCATGCAGGGAAAAATCAGGGGTAGGCTTACAGAGTCAGAGTGACATTGGGAAGGTGAGTAATAAGGCTGCAATGCAGCAGGAAGCATTGCCAAAAACAAGGACTCAAAAACCATGAGCCAGGCTTACAAAAATCATGAAATTTTGCAAACTATTTGATTTTGCAGTCTTATTTATTTGTCTTTGCTTTTTTGAGCGTGTAGGGTTCACACTTCCAAGGTTTTCTCAATACCAACAAGAAATTTTCAAAACCTTACTGGAAAATTAAGGAGAAAGTGATGAGACTCTCTTGAAATGTACAACTCCAGGATCTGGGGCTTCAAGAATATACCAAATACTGCAAGCCTCATGATAAAATCATAAGGAGTTTGTAGCTCTGCTAAGAGAACATACCCAGCTGGTACAAGCAGAACAGGCCTCAGGCTGTTCAAATTTGTGCTAGGGCTGAAAGCTTCCCTGCCCTGCTACACTTTCAAGTAGAATTTTCAGGGCTACTCAGAATATTTCGCCCCAGGCTGCCTGAACTTGCAAATGTAGCTCTACCTAAGACAGAAAAATTTATACTGGATATTAGCTAAAATTCCAGCCTGTAGAAAATATAGTACACATTACCATTGTTAGGACTATTACCAGTGCTTTGCACAGATTATTTTGTAATGTGCATGTATATCACCTACCTTATATTAAAACAGGTTTGTGCCAATGTATTATTAGAACGCTGTCATCTTCCAGCTGCCAGCAAAATGAATGCTAAGTAGGACACATGTACATGATTGCAGTCTCTGAAGGGTTAATGAACAATGAGGAATTTGTGTATAGCTCATTAATTGTTATATTGCATCCTTTTATCTAAATTGTTAGTGGCCTGCTTAGTCAATTGAAACATATTACTTTGATATGAAAGCTGCAATCAAAATCTTTATTCCTGTGCATGTTCTACTTGAGAATACAAATCTTTCCGAATAGGGCAGTCAGAATTATCTTGGAAAGTATTATAATTCAATAAGCCATATGCTCAGAAATATAGGCATCAGATTCAGTGAAATATCTTATATATAAATGTAGTAGTTCTATCCTCCCCTTCCACATACACTCATCAGAAATGGAAAGGTGAAAAAGCAACAAAAGGTCTTCAAGGTTTACATCCAAATTCTTAAAATAGCAACAGGTATAAATTAGGGATTGCTTACTTACCAAAATGTACCATTGTACAAAATTAGTATGGCTAATTCATTTGAAAAGAGTCCAAGTGTACAGAATAGCAGCTCTTTTGGGTGATCACTGTGATATATCAATGTTATTACTAATTATTTATTTATTTGATTTATATGCTGCCCTTCCCAACGAAGTTTCAAGGAAGCTGACAATAAGAAGAGATAAAAACTTACAAAACTGGAAAACGACACAAAAGCAACTTAAAAGGTACTATAATACCAACATAAAATAAAGGTCCTGTAAACAATATCTCTGTCTAGCTTGGTGTGCTAAACACCTGCCCAAATAGAAAGGTCTTATACCACTGCTAAAAGACGTCCTGGCTTGGGGACTCTGGTGGACATCAAGAAGGAGGGAGCTCCAGATCTGAGCAGCAACTGCTGAGAACAACCTGCCATATATTTTCACCACACATACTTAATGTTCTGTTGACACTTGCAGGAAATTGCTCTTGACAAACCTTAGTTATCATCAGGGATATGGGTTTTCCATTTCCCACAGAAAAATGGGGGAAAGAACACAGATTTTCCCTTTTACCCGAGAAAAACACAGATTTTTAATTTTAACAGGAAAAACATGCAGATTTTGCACTATTGCAAAGAGCTGTCTGCAAGCTGGCAGACTTCCAGCCTCCAAGGAGCTGGGGAGAGCGGGAAGAGGGCACTCAGGCAGGGGGTGCCATGTGCATGTACATGCATATGGCCTGCAGGCAGCCTGAGAGCAGCTTCCACAGGTAAGGGGTGGGGGCAGAATTGAGGGCTCCATAGGGAGGGAGTTGGGCAGGCCCAGGGCTGGGGCTGCTGCCCAGCTGGGTGGTGCATGGGGTTTGGGGCCCAGGGCTGCAATGCACGGTCGTAGAGCCCTTGCAGGGAGCAGAACAGGGCTGCCGGCAGCTCATCCCGGGGTGGGGATAGGGTTGGCACCAGGGGGGGGATGGGAGGGCACATGCCCCCCAGATCTGTATCTGAGACAGGGGCAGGGGCAGGGGCAAGTGTGGGCTGCTCACTGCAGACTCAGGTTGTCCATCCTGCTGTCTTCCCCCAAGGCCTCTGCAGCCCAGTGGGCCATACCTGGTGCAGCAGGGCAGAGTGGGGCCAGGCAGGGAAGCTCATTGCAGCTGCTGTGAGCCCTGCAGTGCCCTGGCAATGAGCCCCCTACCTGCCCTGGAGCAACAAGGGGCACAACCCTGCGCTGCCACAACCACTGCTCTGGGGCAGGCAGAGGGCACATCACCAGGGTAGTGCACGGCTTGCAGTGCTGGCACCGAGCTTCCCTGCCTGGCCCTGCTCTACCCCGCCACACCTGCCAGGCTGCAGAGGCCCCCAGTGGAGGGCAACAGGGAGGGATCCCTGAGCCTGCAGAGGCTAGCCCACCCCCACCCTGTGCACAGATCTGGGGGACGTGCCTTCCCCACCCCACCCATTCCACCTGGGTGACCCTAC
>NW_017729026.1:41681324-41682133 GCF_001723915.1 Gavialis gangeticus | reverse complement strand
CACCTGAGCCTGAAGCACCCACTCCCCCATGGGCTCTGCTCTGACCATGCTGCCCACAAGGGAGGGGGAACCAGGCTCCACGCTTAGGCTGCAGAAGCTGCCACCTCCCATGGGTGGCTGCTGCAGCTCAGGTGCTGCTGCAGACCCAGGTCCCTGGCCTCATAGCCCTGGCAGCTGGGGGCCTGCTCTTGCAGAGCTGGAGGTGCAGGGGGCTGTGGGTGGGAGGTGAGGGGCAATAGCAGGGCTGGGGGGTCTGTGAGGGGGAGTGACAGGCACCAGCAGGGCTAGGGGGCTATGGGTGGGGAGTGAGGAGCCAGGACCTGCATTCTGGTGAGTTAAGGGGGCAGGGGAAGCTCTGATTTTTCCATGATAAACAACTCAAAATCAAATACCAAAATTTATAGGTATAGCAAAAACTCTGTTATCCAGCATCCCCTGGAAATGGGGGATGCTGGTTAATCAAATATACTAGTTAATCAAATGTGCACTGTCTGGTGCGCTCCCCGGTGGCAGTGTGCCAGGGGGACAGGGTGGGAGGGGAGCCCCGCACAGGCTGCTTTGCCCTGGGCTGTGGGCCAAAGAAGTGACAAAGAAAAACTCAACTCGCGGGAGCGAAACTGGAAGTCCCCAAAAGCGATACTTCCAGTTTCACTTTTGACACATCCCTCAGATGCTGGTTAGTAGAGTTTTCCGGCTAATAAAGTGCCGATTAACACAGCTTTTGCTGTACTTAGAATTTCTTTTACTATAGCGACTGAGGCACTGGTAAGTTTCCAAACTGCTTTAAAATTGTAAATATATCAATAAAA
>NW_017729026.1:41635288-41681313 GCF_001723915.1 Gavialis gangeticus | reverse complement strand
GGCAAACTGGCTCCAGGAGTGCACCCAGAGGGTGGTGGTGGACAGGTCGATGTTGACCTGGAAGGATGTGGGCAGCAGAGTCTCCCAGGGCTCAATCCTTGGGACAGTGCTGTTCAACATCTTCATTAGCGACCTGGATTAGGGTGTGGAGAGCACCCTGTTCAAGTTTACTGATGACACCAAGCTGTGGGGTAAAGTGAATACACCGGCAGGCAGGGACCACATCCAGGCAGACCTGGACAGGTTGGAGAAGTGGGCAGATTTGAACAGGATGTGGTTCAACAAGGACAAGTGCAGGGTGCTGCACCTGGGGAGAGGGAACCAGCATTATGGTTATAGGTTAGGGGCTGACCCTCTCAGCAGCACAGAGGCAGAGAGGGATCTTGGAGTCAGGATTGACTCCAGGATGAATATGAGTCGCCAATGCGACGAAGCAATAGGCAGAGCCAACCGCACCCTGTCATGCATCAACAGGGGCATCACTAACAGGTCCAGAGAGGTCTTGCTCCCCCTCTATGCGGCGCTGGTCAGGCCGCAGCTGGAGTACTGTGTCCAGTTCTGGGCACTGCACTTCAAGAGGGACGTGGAGAACCTGGAGAGGGTCCAGAGGAGGGCCACTCGTATGGTTGAGGGCCTCCATGGCCAGCCCTATGAGGAGAGGCTGAGGGACCTGAATCTCTTCAGTCTCCGCAAGAGGAGACTGAGGGGGGATCTTGTGGCTGCCTACAACCTTATCAGGGGCCACCAGCAGGGACTCGGGGAAAGTCTGTTCACCAGGGCCCCCCTTGGAGTCACCAGGAACAATGGCCACAAGCTGAGGGAGGATAGGTTTAGGTTAGATATTAGGAAGAACTACTTCACTGTAAGCGTGGCCAGAGCCTGGAACAGGCTTCCCAGAGAGGTGGTGCTCTCACCTTCCCTGGGGATCTTCAAGAGGAGAGTGAATAGACACCTGGCTGGGGTCTTATGACCCCTGCCACCCCCAGTGCTCCTTCCTGCCCATGGCAGGGGGTCGGACTACATGATCTGTCTAGGTCCCTTCCGCTCATTGATTCTATGATTCTATGATATGCCTTTTGGGTCAAAACTAGCATCTTGAATTGCACCTGGAAAGCTGTTGGGAACCAGTGCATATTCTGGAACACTGGACCTATGTGCTCCTGACTACCCACTCCTATCAGAAGATGGACCACTGCATTCTGCACCAGCTACAGCTTACAAATGGTATTTAAGGGCACCTCTGTATAGAGCCCGTTACAGTTAACCTTGAAGTTATGAAGGCATGGATTATGGTGGCCAGATTCAAATCTGAAAGAAAGTGTCACAGCCTTCTCAGCAGAGTGGGCAAAAGTTGCACCACCACCATCTGGAGATCAATGAGCACTCAAGTCTACAAATCTGAGTGACAAGGGGAGGGTAAACCCCATCAGTGATAGGTATCCCACTCACTCCCAGGTCAAGCAACTTGCCCACCACCATCACCTCTATCTTATCTAGCTTAATTTTCAATTGATCCATGCACATCCAGTCTCCAACTGAAAGGATTGGCATTGAGAAAGGATTGAGACTGTGGGGCCAAAGTCAAAAGAAAAGGAAAGGTAGAGCTGGATGCTATCAGCATCCTCATGGCACCACACTCCAAACTTCACCCAGTGGTCTCATGTATATAGATTGATCGGGACGGGCAATAAGATGGAGCCCTGGGGAATCCCACATGGAAAGGTCCCGAAAAAATAATAAGCACTCATCCATTTCTACTTTCTGGGGGTCCCCCTGCTAGGATAGGGCTGAACTGATTTAGAGCTGTCTTCCAAATACTTACCAGAGTATGTAAATACATTATCAATACCTCATGGTCAACCATGTAAAAAGCCACTGAAAGAGTTAGATCAGCAGGGCACAGTTTCCCCTGCCAATCTCCAGGCACTGAGAGTATAATTATGTAGTATAGTAGCATCTAGGAGCCCTAAAGACAGGCAAGTAATCCATTGTACCAGGCACTGTAGAAACATGGAACAAAAAGCAATCCTTGGCCTAAAGGAAATCCCAACACTGAAACAGTAATAGATCCCAGAACACCAAGAGCCATACACTAAGTCAAGTACTTTGCATCATGGTAAGGGAGATTTTAAGAAGGGGTATGAAGGTGAACAATACTTTGCAGATGTTTCTGGGGAGTTCTCCCAAATGTGAGATATACCACAGAGAAACCACAAAGGGGATGTTTTGAAAATTTACCACGTGCGTGGTGGAAGGTGGTATCAAATGCCAATTGAAGTGGATCTATAGGTATTGCAGGATGGATAAAATAAGGATAGGCTATTAGGCTTCAAAGGTTAGAAACTGGTGTTTGCCACAGTAGGGAAGGACAGCCAGTGCAGAAAAAAAGAAGGGTGCCATGGTCTAAATAACAAGCCTTGAGAATGTATTGTGCAGAATATCCATATCTGAATAATTATGAGGAAGTTAACATGGCGTTTGTCAAGGCCAGAGAAAAAGTTGCTACAGTAATTGGGACATAGTGGCAATACAACATAATTTGTCTTTTTCCACACAGGGTATCACAGATGCTTAACAGTTAGAAAGGAATAGAGCAGAAAGGAAACATTCAAGTTGAGTTGGGAGGTGGCGATTTGAAAATAATTTTGGTAATCGAGGAACACAAGATTGTGTCAATTTTTAATTGCAGCCCTCTAAGGCAGACAATGCAGGTGCCAATGAGTGCTTAGATTTTACAGGCCCTTACAACCAACTAATTTTATCGCTCAGAGGAAAGGAAATGGGTTTACCAACAATTACTATTAAACCAAATTCCTCTTCATTAACAGGAGTATAAATCTCAAATGACTCAGTTGACGTTCAAGGAAGTATACTTCCAGGAGCAGGATTTGTCCCTTTTAGTTTAAGACTGACAAATTTAACACAGTACATTTCCATTTTATAGAGTCCCAGTCACAAGGGAAGGAAAACGAATAACAGGTTGGTGGGTTGTATAAAAACCAACCCAAGAGGTGGGGTACAAAAGGTGAAATCCAGGCTTCACTACATCAGTGCAGTTTTGCCTTTGAGTTCTATGGACCCAGGATTTCACCCAGAGTCTGTGTAGAAGTTTTAAGCAAGATTTTCTGTTGGATAATGCGGGATACGTTTGCAAAGATAGATCTTAGTGACTGACCAAACTTTAGAGATCCAGGCTTTGGAAAAAATTATAAAAGAATAAATTATAAAATTATAAGAGAATAAACTGCTATACTAAACACAAAAGTGATGAAGGCATGAATAGAGATGAAAGCAGCCATGATCCAGGGAAGGAACTGGTGAAAGACTTTTCTTTGGTTGTAGGTTTGAGGTCTACAGCCTTTTGGACTCATGGGAAATGCCTGCCTTTAGGTATGAAGGAGGGGCAAGCACTATAGAAGTTTCCCAGTATAGCTCTGCTGACTTCAACACAGGTCATTTGCCTTTATTTTATCTTTGGACTCATCTTCCTTGAAGAATTAACTTTGCCCATTTCCTCTCCTTAACCCAGCTCCTACCCATACCTTATTTAATTAGGACTTTTCAAAGTGGTAATTACTAATTGTTACCACTAGGTGTAGTGAGCTCAGGAGTCTGGTATCAACACGCCTCAACGCAAACTCCTCTGTGTAATTAAAAAAATAAAAAACAAAAATAAAAATTATCACCTTTTTAAGAGTTACTTGTTATTTACTCAACACCCACCTTTGGGGTAGGGAAAAGAGGGTGAAGATTGCATTCAGGCTGCATTGTGCAAGGCCTGGTGCCTCCCACCTCCTACTCTACACAACTAGAGCAAGGCATAAAACTCACACCAAGCCTTGGAATGTCTGTTAAATTTTAAGGCACTGTATCTAAAGCGCTTAAAGCAGAAAAATTATAGTACCTTTGGAAATGCTTGACCTGCATATCTACAGGCACCCTTAAGGCTGGTGAAGAAACAGGAATCACTGGAAATGGAAAAGAATAGTGCAGCTCAGCTGCAGGAGTGAAGAGGAAGTTGACATGTATTCAGTGACTCACCAGGACTTTAAAAAGAGTCACTGCAGAGGAGGACTGTGTACACTGGGCATAACACATCTTATTCAGATGAACTGCACTAACTAATCCTTGTGGTAGGTTCCCATCAGTGGCATAGCTTCTTAGCCACTCCTTGGCTAAGATCAAGTGTAGTGGCCTGGTGGAGGCCCAGTTTTACTGCCTTGATTGATGCCAGGAGTACCAAGGGATAGTGATGGAGTGTGGGAATGAAGGAGGAGTTCTTGGAGCCCAGAAAAGTATTCGTTTTGGAGAAGAGAGTGGCAGTTATGGGAGGGAAAGCAAACCGAGAGATGAGAAGTGAATCAGCAGAAGTGAGGATCAAGAGTGTGATGGAGAATGGATGAAGCTGGGGACAAGGGGATGAAACAAGGTAGGGAAAGACAGGTATGGTGGGATCAGCAGTTTTGGAGGAGACTTTTACTGAAGGAGGCAATGAGGAAAGAGTTCAGTTAGCAGGTAGAACAGGAGGAGAGGAGATCAGGAGAGAAAAACGAGGAAGGAAACAGTGATTGAAGGGAAGAAGACTAGTGGGAGGAATAAGCCAGATCAAGAGAAAAGGCAATAATTATTCAAATGTATACAGATATGCTTGATATGGGGGCGATAGCAAAATGGTTGGAGAATTATGTATAAAAAGTTATGTATGATGATAAGATATGTGATAAATACAGTATATGGTTGGGATCCTGAAGAGCTTGAGTGGTAATGAAGGTGAATGAAAGGAGTCCTGGTGGGATAATGCACTTACCATCAGTAATCCAAGCAGGGTCACACTGTATTTCGGACAACCTAAACTCTGTAGCAAGTGTGGGAAGGAAGAACATCTGGCTGCATACTGCTGGTACACAATATGCTGCAGATGTGCAGGGAAAGGGCACAGGGTGGCAGGGTGCCAAGAAGTACTGAACAATGTTATTTGTGGGGAAGAGGGACATTTATGGCAGCAGTGTCTGCAGTCCTTCTCAAACAAAACTAGACCTCCAGCCTCTCTGAGTGCAAGCCTGGTATTGCAGTACCTCCAGGCCAATGTGCTCATTTCCTTCTGGGGAAGCAACTGCCCATTTTTTTATAGGGCACAAGAAAAAAAAACCTTCTCATCACCATGTTTACCCAGTATGGGCTACATGTTTTATAGTCATGCTCAGTGTTGGCTGCATTTAATCAACTTTATAGTTGGTTTCCATTACTGAGCACATGCTGCTTTTGACAGCAGTTTAATTATAGACAATGTATTTAATGACATTTCCTTGTATGCGAATATAAGACGGGGAGTTTTTTTCCCCATACTGATTGCAGGAAAAAACCTTATCTTGTATTTGAGTCAATATAGTACTTAGTGTGTTTTAGAAATATATGTATATGATTTATGATAAATTTAATCATTTGATAAATGTATTAATAGGGTACATGTACAAGATCAGAGGGCTGAACTCAGGAAGTCCCTATTGGTCCTATGTCCCTCTTTTCCATTGGAGTATGAACTCCATTTCTATAATAAACACTGGGCACATCTACATGAGACGTTTACTGTGAAGAGGCCTAAGTAGCTCAGCAGGAAAAATTTCAGTGTCTACACATTTGGCCCTATTAGGCTGAAGTAAACTAATAAATGTCTCTGCAGGTTAGTACTTGTAAACACAAGTAGTATCCTGCAGCAATGTTTATGCACCACAATGCATGTGTAGACACTGATGGGACTGGCCGGGGCATGAGGGTGCTTCAGTGCAGAGGCTGCCTGATGGCTAGCCCCATACTAGAGCACCCTTGTGCCACAGTCAGCCCCTCCACAGCTTGCTAAGCCAGGTCAGAGCAGCCCCGGGCTGGTAAGCTGACCCCCTTGGCTCCCTACCAGCTGAGGCTGCTCTGACTTGGCTCACTGTGCTGAGGTCCCAGGTGCATGTTCAACTGCGGTACCTGGCAGCAATAAACTTTAGCACAAAAGGTGATGGAGTTTATTCAGTTGCATTAATAGCACATGTAGATGCGCCCACTATGTAGTTAGATACCAATAACTATAGAGCCAGAAAGGACCAGTACAACACAAAGATACAGACATTTATATTCTGATAGGTCCCTCAGCAGAGGAAGAGTAGGGAATGGGAGTGGGAGGTTGTTTCTATCATAAGTATTTTTCTGTTTTTTTTCAAGTCACTCATGATTAAGTGCACAGAGAGCAATGTTACTTACTTGACATTCATCTACATTTGTATTTTACATTTTTTTTCCTTTGGTGTCAAGACTTTGTTGTTATTGAGAAGACAAGTTCACTAGATAAAAAAAATGTGATTTTTTTTGGTTGATGTTAATTTGTTGTATCAACAATAATTAAAAATCATATTCTGTCTCAAATGTGATTTGATGTTGCATGTTATGTTATCAACTCAAGAAAGCCCAACTATAAGCTAAGGAAAAAATATGCATCCTTAGAAAACAAAAGAGCTAGGGTATTATTTTAACCATATATACCAACTAGCTAGCCTAGTAAGCTGGAGTGGATATCAGAAATGCAAGAATATTATCTTCTTATTATGAGTCAACTTAAGGTCGGTGACATTGATATAACTTTGACTTCAAGAGAGGAAATATTTCACAGTAAACAGAGAAAGAATGAATCCCCTTGGAATAGTAAAGGTACAAATTGCTTTAGTTTTCATTTCCGTAGTGCTAAATTTGTATTTCATGTGTGGGATTGTAATTGATGACTGCTTACTTGTCTGGATGAAAACAGATGAAAAAAATACATTCTGATTGTCAAGGTTGTTTGTATTAGAGGCTAAAATAGTAGACATCATGCTGAAACCTTTGTAAACAGCACACAAGCAAATCTTTTCTTCTTAAGCAAAACAAGAGAAGAGAAAAGAAGGCTTCCAAGCCAAAATATCCTTGTGTCATCTGGCTGACATCTGGGAGTGCAGAGCACAAATTTTCCTGGAAATATGATTTGTATCAGCTATCAGCTAAGCAAACTCTGTGTAGCAGCCAAAACATCAGGTCTTCACTAAAGCTGGGTGGGATTTGAGGAGATTTTAACACCAGGTATCCTAGCTCTCTTTCTACTGAGACTCGCAGTTAAATCCAGAAGGGGTTTCACACATTGCATTTCTCAGTAAATATTTTAAAATCTATAATTATTATTTCCACATGCCAATTTCCCATCTCTTCCAGAAACTCCCAATTGTCTCTCATTATCTAAGACAGTCCCACATCTAAATTTCCCTTGATCCCTCAAAGACAAGATTATGTCCCAGTTAATAGTGTAATTCATTAACGTTCTCTCTGTTAAATTATAAATGTAAAAGAAAAAAAAGCTCCTGTTAACAATTATTTTCACATCATTAAGGAAGGGGGTAAAGCGACTGCTTTTTTTGTCTTTGTAGAGTTTTTTTATATTGATGACTGATCCCTCTAGTGATTTGAGGGGGAAAAAAATCCTCATCTATATACCCTTTGAGCTTTCATCTGCATTGTCCTGTATGCCATCATTTTGGAAATGATCTCTGTTTCCATTCCCTACAATTCTTGTGCTGAGGGACCCACCAGAATATAAATATGTGTATCTTTTTTAATCAGTGATATGGTCCCTTTCTGTCTCTATAGTTATATAGCTATTGCTACTACTTAGTGTTTATTATATGTATATAGATCATGTGGATCACATATAGGTTTACTAACCTAGGACCTAGGCTGCTATGACCAAAGACATCTGGGTTCTGTTGTCTCTGCCCCAGTCACCACATGCCCTTGAGTAAATCATTTCTTTTCTCTGTGCTTCAGTTCAGTCATTTCAATAATAAAAAGGTAGATCGATTTGGTGTTTGAAGCCCAATTTGAAATCCTTGGATGAAAGACATCAGGTTCATGTAAAGAATTAGTATTAAAGTATAATCAGGAACAGAAAAAAACCATAACAAGTTTTCAGTTGGAGCTGGTGATCAGCTTATGTAAGGGACTGTAAGATACAGCTGCTAGGGAAGCATAGGACTGAGCTGTACGACACAGGAGCTTCCTTCCAGTCCTATGTTCCTAACCATGTAATTTATTATTTATTTATTTTGAACATTGTTAATGTCCTGATATTGGTTCCTTCCTGACTGCTAAATCAGAAATGGATTTTGAATGCTTATTTTAATTTTATGAAAGATTAAAACCCACCTGATATCAGATCATTTCTTGGTTTTGTTTCAGTTCTTTTGTCTAGGAGAAAATATTAGTCAATTACTTTATGTCCAACCTCTGAAAGAAGTAATAAAATAATTGTTATATTTAATACATAACCCATTTCTACGGTGAAATATTAAGCAGAATTTTGGGGGAGAATCCAACAGGCTTGGAAAAATGTATCTGTTTTTATCCAGAGCTGAACTGAAAATTTGCTAAACCCCCGCTTGTGGTTCACATAACCTGTGACAAAATTACATACAGATCCATCAATGTGCCTCTCTTGCTTGGACAAGTATATTTCTAGTTCTAATACTGGGCAAACTGGCCACTTATTTATATTTATAAGTTTAAGCAGATGCTTCAACATTTTGCTGGATCAGGATGCTTTGAACAGCTCCTTCTGTTTACTGAAATACACTGGTTTATGTTAAGTTGAGACAGGTTTTATCTTCCCCCTTTTATGGGAACATGTTAAGGTTGTTATACACACCTCACAAAAGATGGGCTGGGTTCTCCATGTGAAAGAGAAGCACAACTGAATCCAACACCATTTCAGTCCTTCTACGTGTTTCAGGCATCAACCTTTCATTGTTTCCTTCTTGCCTTGGTTCATTGTGTTTGAAGAATGTGATTTACAAATGTTTGTTTTATTTTTAGTTTCAATGGTGGCACACTCATGCAGACTGTGGTGGTTCTTTGCACCAAGCACTCTGCAATGTGTAGTTCAGGGATCGGCAACCCCCGGCATGCATGCCAGAGGATGGCATGCGAGGCCATTTTGTTTGGCGCACCACCACCAGCCTGGGCTTGGGCAGCAGCTGCCAGCCATGGAGCCCAGGCTGCTCCCAGCAGGTGGCTGGGAGGCTGCAAGCCCTGCTGCAAGCAGACCGGGCTCCATGACTGGCAGCAGCTACCCAGAGCCTGGCTTGGCTGCAGCTGGGAGGCTGCAAACAGCTGGTCCAGGCTCCAGAGCCCCGACATCAGCTCTGAACTGCCAGCGGGTGCATGCATTCCTCAAAGTGGACAGCAGGGAAGGGGCCAGTGTTGCATTGCCTCAGGCCCCTCTTCCACCGTCAGCTCTGAGGTGTGTGTCCACCTGCCACTGGTTCAGGGGTGATGCCAGAGCTCTGGAGCCAGGGCGGCACCAGCCTCTTCCCGGTGGGGGAGCTGGGCTGGGGCTGGGCTCAGAGCGGGTGGGAGTGGACTGAGCTCACCTGTGTAGGGTGGATGGAGGCAGTGGCACTGGGAGGGGTACAGCCTCCTGGCCTGGCCCAGCCAAGACCAGGCCCAGCCCATCCACTGGGAAGAGGCTGGTACCTAACCCCTCCAGAGCCTCGGCATCATCTCCAAACCACCGGTGGGGGTGCACACACCTCAGAGCAGACAGCAGGATAGAGGCCTGAGGCAGTGCAACCCCAGCCCCTCCCCCACCATCCGCTCTGGTGGGGGTGTGCACCCACTGCCAATTTGGAGCTAATGCCAGGACTCTGGCCAGGAAGCAGCAGCATCACCCCAGCTCCTTGCGGCTCCTGCAGCTGCATCAGAGCCACTTGGCCAAGGAGAGCCCGAGGTGAGAGCAACAGGGCCAGGATTGTGCTGCCTCCACTCCCCTCCCCTCCGAGACTGTTGTGCTGCTTCCTTCCTGCTGCAGTGCAGCCGCAGCCCCGGGACAGGGGACCCTGCCCGGACCAGCGTGGCATCCCTTCCCATCCTCTCACCAGGGAGGAAGCAACTGGATAATGGGCAGGCTCTGGGCCAGGGCCTGGGCGAGCTGCACTGCAGCCCAGGGGGCCGGCTCCTAAGTGTGTGTGTGTGTGTGTGTGTCTGGTTCTATGTGTTTCTGTCTGCATGTGTGTGCCTGGTTCTGTGTGTGTCTGTGTGTGCACACATGCACACATGTGTCTGGTTCTGGGCATGTGTGTGTGTGTCTTCTGTGTGTGTCAGTATGTGTGTGTCTGGTTCGCTGTGTTTGCACATGTGTGATTCTGTGTGTGTGCATGTGCACGTGTGTGTCTGGTTCTCTGTCTGTGTGCTAGTGTGTGTGTCTCATTCTCTGTGTGTGTTTGCACATGTGAGTCTGGTTCTCTGTGCCTGCGTGTGTGTGTCCAGGTCTTTCTCTCCTGTCCTATTTTTTCTTTCTTCTCTCTCATCTCTTTTTCTCTTCTTTCTCTTTCTTTTTTTTTCCTTCCTCTCATCACAACATGCTTAACAAAAAAGAATACAAAACAAGAGAGGTAGTATATGAAATGTTATGTATTGTCACCAGCTTGAGAATTTTTAGAAAACCTGGTATTTACTGTATTACTGTTGTAAAAAAGCAACATTTATGATTATAAACTATGTTAATATGCAGTGCACCCTGCCATGTGCCCCCCACCCCAGTTTTGTTTTTCTAGCATGCTGACACTCAGGCACCTTACAAGGTAGACATTGCATTTTTTTCAGCACTCTGCCCAAAATTGTTGCCTTCCCCGGTGTAATTCAAGTGCTGCAGAAAACTGAGAATCTCTCAAACTCCATTGTGTGTCTCTGGAACATGTTATGTGCTGCCCCTGTGAAAACAGTTACATCCCTAATTTTTAACAATGACAGCTAACATCTTGATTATCCCACCAATGAAAGAAAACAGCTATTTGCTTATTTGTAAGTTGCAGACTTACTTAGATTTAGGTTTGAGAGATGAACAAGAAGCAACCCATTATATGGGTAACTAAGAAGGACTAAACGAAGATCACAGCCAATGCACAACAGGCTCATCTACACATGCAAGTGTTGTGAGATGGGTCTACTCTAGAGTAGCTGACTCTAGAGTAAACCCATCCCAGGCAGGTGTCTACACATGTGGAGAAATGGAAGCAGATTTGCTGCTCATAGCAGCAGTCTGCTCCCACCCCCACTGGCCCTGCACCAGCCCCCTGCCACTGTGAGGGGGAGCTGGAGGCTCTGCCTCAGCTGCCTAAGGCTGGCAGCCATATTTAAAAGACAGTTCTGGGTACTGCTCCCAGGTCACCTGCTTTCCTGGCCCAGAGCAGCATGCCGAGTGCAGTGGCAGCACACAGCATCTCTGTCACCACAGCCGCTGCCCATCGTGCCATGTCTGCTCCATTCCCTGGCCCCAGCAGCTACATCCACTGCCCCAGGCTCCTGCTCACCACCATGCTAACTCTGCTGGCCCACTGCAGGGATAACGGCCTGGCCCAGTGTCAGCCCTAGCAATCGCCTGTGCAGTATGGCCACCTGAGCTGGCTCACCATGGCATCCCAGGCCCTTTCCCAGTGTGCAGCTACCACCTAGACCCCATGCTGCTGACCAGACCATGGCAGCAATGCCGATGATGAGATCCCTGGACACCACCAGTGGGGCTGTCCATGCCCTTCTGGGCCTTCAGCCCCATTGCCTCTGGGCACACTCAGCCAGCCAGGGCTGGTGGCTGCATGTCATCCAGACTACCTGGGACGATGAGCAGTGGGTCAAGTTATATCCAGATGAACCAGGCCACCTTCCAGGAGCTCCTCAAGCAACTCTGCCTGCACCTGGAGTGACAGGCCATCACCATGAGGCAGCCCCTCCCAGCAGACATCTGGCTGGCCGTCACCCTACTCAAGATGGCCACACCCATGAGCCTGCCCTTCATTGGCCACCTCTTTGGCATGGGCAAGGAGACTGCTGGAGAGGATGTCTTGGAGGTGTACAGTGCCATCCAGGACATGTTGGGGCACACCTGGCCAGTGGAGGCACAACTGCACCTCAGCCCAAGCCCATGAGGGACCCTACTGCTGGGAAGCAGGTGGCTGCCAGGAGGTAGAGCACTGGGTTGCATGAATGCAACCACCAGGACCAGGACTGTCCAGCACCCAGAAGTCTCCTCCATGGCCTCCACTGCCCTGGCCACCAGGGAAGTCTGACACTCCAGGGTCTCTGCATGCCTCTCCTCCATGGTCCTGTGCTGCCAAAGCTGGTGCATCCATAGGGCCCCAGCTGAGGCTGGCAGTGACCTTGATGGCACATCCTGGTTGCCAACTGGTGCCACCCCCCTTTGTGCAGCAGCAGGACGTACCAAGCCAGGAGAAAGAGCTTGTTTGTGAGAGTTTGTAACGTTTATGAGATAAGAGTCTCTGTATAAGGGGGCCATGCACTGCCCAGCCTCAGATTGGAAGGGTTGTGCATTCATGGGAGCCCAGGGACCATGGTAAGTGGGCTGGGCAGGCCATGGCCCAGGTGGCTGCCGCCCTAGCTCCCCATGCTTGCTTGCTCCTCAGGGGCCAGTGGGCTTCTGGGTACTGGCTGAAGGCAGTCTTCCTCCCATCCCCATTCCCAGGCTGGGCAGGCCTGGCTCCTGGCAGCACCTGCTGCTGCGGTTCCAGAGCCATTCCTCTTACCTTCGACTCCTGCAGGCCAGCCTTCCTCCTGTGCTGCTGCTAAGCCCATGGTGCCTGGGTTGTTGGGATGAGGAATTCCCACCCAACTGGGATGCAGAACTGCTGGCACCTCCACCCTCCCCCAGGGAACCCCTCTGGAGAGGCACCCCGGGGCCAACCCTCCACCGTGCTGGCACTGTACCCCAAGTGTGCCTCCGTTGAGAGTGTTGCAGGTGCACTGTAAGGAGCTGTTTGCATGGACCAAAAGGTGCCCAACCAACTATGCTCTGATGATGATGATCACCGTGGTGGCCTGGGTGCACCTGAGAACCTGGCATGGGACCCAGATCTTCAACAATATGGAGGGCAAGCCCGCCATGCCCCACAACCTCCACTGCTGCCTGGAGGGCTACCTGTGGCTGTACTACATGTCCCTGCCCCCTAGAACCAAGGGGGACATCACCACTAGTATTGATGCATTCCTCAGCATGAGAGGCCCTTGCCCACCTAGCTTCTCAATAAAGTTTTTCACTCTCTCCTGCCTCCCTGCATGCTGTGTGGAGTGTGGGAGCCAGGGGGAGCATGGGCAGGCCAGGTGGGGGGGGGCAGGGGCAGGGGCAGGGAGGGCCCTCTTATCATGTGGGTATGGCAGACATGACGAGCACCCTGAGTCTGTCCCCACTGGTGACTCCTGGTGGTATCTTTGGATGCAGGGGCATAGCGTCTGGCTGCCTGGGGAGGGCACCCTCCAGGGAGAAGCTGGAGATGCCAGTGGCTGGCAGCTGGTAGCTGGCAGTGCCATGCCTGGCCTGGTCTCTTGAGCATGCAAAGCTGGAAGGGCGGGCACTGGACCAGGCTCTCTGAGCTGCTGGAGGAGTACAGGGTGGGGAGCATGGTAGGATGGGCTTCTGGCAGGCCATGAAGCCTTCCCAGTGACACATTGCCATGGGTGCCAGGCTGCAGCAGAGGCTCGGGCAGGCTTCCTATGCTGGAATACATGGCATGACTCAGGCAGGGGTCCTGGGGTGTGAGGATGTCATCCAGTTGCTACATAAAGGACAAGGACTTGTGGGCAGCACCCAACCAGTGGTTGTAGTTGGTGACCATGACCCACTGTGCCCTCAAGGCCTTGACCTTTATGCTTCACTGGTATACTGACTGGTCATGCCCCTGCTCTCACATGTAGGCTAACAGGTCCTTGTAGATGCATGTTGGAGCTCCCACTCTGCAAAAACTGGCTGAGGACCTCATCCTCTCCTCACAGCACAACAATGTCTACAGTCTCCTCCTGGGACCATTAGCAGCCCCAGGATTTATCATGTTGCATTGGAAAGGATGCCAGCATGGCTCCCTCAATGGCTCACTGGGCCTCCACATGATAGTCCCTGTTCTAGCAGGCCTGGGCAGGAGCATGGAGCATCCAGTGCAGGGGCATAGCATGGGACAGGCAGGCATGTGGTAAGTATGTGTCGGGCACCAGTGGTGGGGTCTAGGTAGACTGTTGTGGCTAGTGTGGGGCCAGCTAGAGTGGGACCTAGTGGCCAAAGGCTGGCTGCAAGTGGCCCAGAGTGCTGGCAGACCTGCAGGTGCCTGTAGTATCCAGTGCCTGCAGGGGCATAGTGTAGGCTTAGCAGCCGCATGGTAATACAGTGCAAGTGAGCACAGCCAGGATGTGGGCAGGCTGCCATGGCTGTCCTAGGGCCTCTGCAGGGACATGCAGTGGCCAGAGGCTGGCTGCAGGTGGCCCAGGGCCCCAGCATCCCCACAGGCTTTTAAAGGCCAGGGGCTGGGGCAGCCAAAAAAACACCCCAGTACTGGGGCTGGAGAAGCTCCTAGCCCTGGGGCACTAGGGCTGGGCTGCAGGCAGCCCCCAGGTGATCCTAGTCAGCATCTAGATGTGTGCTACTGTGAGGTAACTAATCATGAGTAAATTTGCTACTTGTATTTACAGGTAGCAAATTTACTCACAATTAAAGCAAATTACTGTACAGTAAGTGTCTGCACATGTAGACAGGGATGCTTACTGCACAGTAATTTGCTCTAATCTCAAGTAAAGCATCTCATGTAGACACACCCAACTAATCACAAATATAATCTCTCCAGGATTCTCCATGCAAATTCATTTTTAATGCAGAGGAATATGGAATAATAAAAATATGATGAACATCCTAATAAATTATTTCCCTTAAATCAAATACCTCACCCTCACTTACAGTCATAAGATCATTAACTCTCACTCACATGAAGTTCCATGAAATTACTGGGTCTATTCACATAATAAGGATCAGATAGTGCCTTATTTAGGTATTATCACAGTTTTATGACTATAGACTGACATACATTTTTAGCTGAAGATGGAATTTGGCCCCTTGCTTTGATTACTGAAACCTTGCCTATTTATATTTTCAGGCATCCTGGTAGTTTTGCTCTGAGTGGCAAAACAAACACCTTACTTCCTAGCTAATGCTGAAATCAAAAATGGACGTTTTATGAACTGTCAAAACACTATTCTCACAAGTGTTCCCCATTTGTATGTATTTATCTTTTATCCTTTGCATGTTTTCTGTGCCCCCACAGGAACTCTACCTGCATCAAATACTTTATACCAGCTGTCTCTAGCAAAGGCCAGAACTAGAATAGGTTGGAGCTTTTATGAATCCACTCCCTGTTAATATATATAGCCTTTCAACTGGAAAATCTGGCTCCAATTATAAGTGTTCTGGTGACTTTTGCTCCTCTCTTCTTCTTCCTCTCTGTTTTTTAAAACAAACAAAAAAGTGCATTTTCCCTCATCTTCTGTGACATTGTAAAATACACTATTCTGAACTAAATGCTACTATAATGTTTTTCCAGCTGATAGTTGTTAGCAAAAGAGGCCGATACAATGGAGTATGGAGTCAGCAGGACAGCTCCACTGGTGTAGGTCTTTATTTATAACAATAAACACTGTGAGATGATACATCCTATCTTTTCCTACAAGAGTGAAGAGGCAGTGAAGTGAATGGTCCAAAACCTGTTTCAAATACCAGTGCTGCTGTCCAAGTATTACTTCTTTGTCTATTTGCATGGTCAAGTGAACTCCATTTTTTTCCCTTTCTTTTTATTTTTTACTTGCCTTTCTAATTAGCTTTTCCTTACTCTTTAAGGGACAAATAATGATGCCTATTCTGTAGCCTCTGAGAGCTCTCTTGCAGAACAAGTATGCTTTTTTATTGTGGGAAAGGAATGGAAGAGAAGGAAAGAAGTTGAGCAAGAGAAAGGATGGTCTGATGTTTTAGCTGTTTGTCTGAGACTGAAGAGACCTAGGATCAATTTCCTGCTCCACCACAGATTACACTTATAACATTAGCCTATGTAGTTAGTCTCTCTGGAGACATGAAAGCTGCCATTTCTCATCTGGAAAACTACCTTAGAGGGTGCTGTGATAATAAATATATTAAGGAACAAAGTGCTCAGATGTTAGGATAATAGAGTCCATAAACAGGGGCAGATCCAGGGCGGGTACATGGGTCCACTTGCAATTCCCCCCACTTTGATACCTGCTCCATCCAAAGTTTAAAACCAACTGCCAGGCAGTGGCAGCAGCATTTCTATTCATGCAGCAGTGAGGCAGTCAATTGACTTCATGGCTCATTATAATCTACCCGATCCCTTCTAAAATCTTCATTTCACCCTCTTCTTTTTTTATGGTCTTGGTGTTCCATCAATCAAGCTATCGTTTGTTCTGCAGTTCTTCTGTCTGCTGCTCCTGATAATGTAGCTCCTATTTCACAGTCCTGAGGATTGTTTTTGACACATTCCAATGAAATTCTATTTGCTTTTGCTTCAATCTTAAACTGAATAATACTGCCCTAGGCCCCTAGGATATTAGTAAAGCTTCTAGTTTATTTTTAACTGGAAAAAAATATGTGTTGTTTTATTCATGATGATGCACTTCACCATCTGCACCCTCTTTTCAATAGTCTAGATCTGCCTATGTCCATAAAAGTACAGTAAATAAAATTCAGGTCCTAGCTGTGAGAACTAGCTTGGCAATTTATTTACATGTCTCTTCCTCAATTTCTCCAGCTGTAAAACAGAGATAATAAAACTTGTCTCTTTTGGAGAATGCTTTGAGATCTATTGATGGAAATACTACATAAGAGCTAGGCAATTATTATTATTGTTTATTATTAACATAATATTAACAAAAATATTGGTCCTAAAGGCATGGGAAGATGAACCATGAACTCATGATTTTGCTTACTGATGTAAATTACCCAGGGATTATGAATAGACAAATGTACAGCTATCCTGGGGTAGTTCATACAGTAAGTAGTTAATGCAGCACCTTTCCAGTAAGGGGAGAAGAGCAGATAATAGCAAATATAGCTACCCTGGGATGAATAAAGACAGAAGAAAGGTAAACCATTAAAATCTGGTAGAGTTTTACCCCCGGTATTTCCAAGGATAATTCTCCACTTGGTTCAGCAAAGTTATTCCAGTTTAGGGCTTGAGCCCTGTATCTGCTACATTCTTACACCATTGATTATCCCAGTATAAATTTAATTCATCTATGCCCTAAGAGTTGTTCTCTCAGCCTACTTACATGAAAGCCGGCGTGAGATAGTTTTGTTCTCTGTATGCTGTCTCAGTGGTGGGACATGTGCAATAAAGCAGAATATTCCACAGAACTGGCATCAGCAGTTCTACTACTTGGCACTTACACCATGTTTTTCCTCTACAATTCAAAATGCAGGGATTACCAACTCCATTTCACAGAAGGGAGACTGAGGCAAGGCAAGCTTGAATATCCTGCTTGGTACTGGTACATTGCTAAGTTATAGGCAGTGGGACTTTTATGGCCAAATGCAGGAAGCTGTTGATGTTTGTTTATAAATGAAGGTTCCTCTTATGAGATCCAGGCTCTTGCTGGAACCAGGGGAAGGTTTCCTCTTATTATGCCAAAGGGGGACTCTGTAGACTTTCTATCACTGTTCTATACAGAACCAATTCTGGCAGCTCTAATCACACTGAGACTCCAGCTCAGCTGATGTTAGGCATTTTTGCACATTTAGGTCCACACTATTTGTTCAGTTTTAGTGTTATGCCCATAGAAAATAGTGGCCAATAAAACCTAAATGGATATGTCCCACTCCAAAGGGCTCTTGAGACTACTGAGAATAATGTAATTAGCAAGCATGTGGCATTGTACCACAGGGACAAAAGAAAATAAGACAAGTGTATGTCTGTATAAAAGAAGCCAACACACAGCTTAATCCAGCAAGGCACCAGCAAGCATCTCTTTCATTCAACATTCAGATGCAATGGACTTTGAGAGTTAAGAGTGCGTCAGTGAAATTGCTTATACAATGTACAAAGAAGACAATCCAGTATATGAAAACAGAGTTCTTAAAGAAAATGTGTCCTTTTGCCTTTTGTTAAAGATTCATTCCTCACCAGGGATCACACCATCAATACATACCTTACATTTAAAAAATCAGATTATCTTTGCCTGTTCATGCTTAAAGAGCCAGCAAGGGTAAGGATAACATTATATAAAATGTTGCCCTGTGTCTAGACAAGCCCCAGGTGGACTTACAAATTGTTTGTTTGCTGACTGTTTTCTGGGGTATTTAGATTATAATTTATTTCCTAACTGCCAACATGCTCTTACAGGCGTGCTCAAGGATCCTGGTTACATTACTTTACATCTTTCTGCATCCACCTTGGAAAAAAGGCCAGCAACAACTCTCTTCCACTCCTCTCTGTAATTGGCTGCTGCTTCCACCTGCCGTATGGTGTTGAGATTGGCCACTCTCTATCCACTCTGTTAAGGGTTCTTTATTCCCTAACTGCCAAGAGGCTGTTAAAGAAGTGCTCAGAGAAGGAGAAAAGTCTGCATATATGCAAATGACTCATTAACAGACAAAGATGTGTTTCACAGTTCTTAACAGGCAAGTCTGACCCAACTTGAGTTCTGTGCTAATTTTTCCCTAAAGAGTATGTGTAGATTTTATACAGCATCAGATGATAATGCCTAAGCAACTATTTTGAGCACATAAAATCCCCTTCTCTTTGTGTTTGAGTTGTATACACCATTGTCATCACTACTGTGTTATCAGTAGCATGTCAACACTGTGCTATACTATGGTCATTCCAGCACAGGGCTGCTACTTGCTACCTATTTTCTGAATTTACTCCTGCTGCTTCTTACTCTGCCAGCTCAAGTCATCAGAGGCTCCTTTCACCCATCAGCTCAAACAGCAGATGTTCAGGACACAGACTGCAACCCATTCTTCAACACAGAAAGAATTAGCATTAAATCTCTGTTGCACAACCCTGGACTTAAGCAAAGCAACTATTGCATAAAAAATCTTTAACATATTTACAATGCTTTGCAAGTGTCATGCCTCTACTAGGCATTACTTCTTACAACTCTCTGGGCAGGTAGGTAGATGAATGCTGGTATCAACTCCCTTTTTACATGGCAAAATGAGTCAAAGGTCACATCTGAGAACTGAGGGTGCTTGTACACATGAGGGAGGTTTAGTCCTCTAAATTGAAAATGGTAGGTTTTTAATTGTCAGGATTAAAAACCGACCATTTCAATCTAGGGGCTTCCATCGCTGTTATGGAACAGTGCACCCCTGGGTGGCACCGACCCACTAGCAGGTCAGCCCTGGAGGTGCTGCCACTGCAGAGGGAAGGACCAGGATCTCCCACAGCTCAGGGGCTGATGGCAGCTTACCCCCAGCCACAGGAGAGATGGGCAGGCTCTGCAGAAAAAAAAAAGAAGCGGGCTTTTTTTTTTTTCTCAGTGGAGCCTGCCCACATGAGCTGCCACTGGGTTATGCTGCCCCTGAGCTGGGGTGGGGAAAGGGGGGCAGTCCTTCCCTCCATGGTGGTGGAACCCCCCGGGGCTCTCTGGGTGGCATGTCAGCTACATGGGTGGCAGCAGGAGGAAGGCAGCAAGAGGGCAGCTGGATGTGCTGGTGGCCAGAGAAGGTAGTGGAGATGGTGCATGGGGCACTGGAAACCTGCCAAGCCTGAGCTTCCATGAGCCCGCCCAGCCTTCCAACACCGCATGCACCATCCCCACTGCCTTCTCCAGCCACCAAGGTACCCAGCCACCCTCCTGCCACCTCCCTGCACTGTCCCAAATGCAAGCCACAGCATTCCTGGGGTAGCATGGGGAGGCAGCAGAAGCTGTGTGACATGTACATGTGGCAGATTTTTTTTGTCCACAGTGAGATAATTTGCCATGACCAAACTAAAATACATCAAAGGTGGTCTAAGTTGCCACGCTCAAAAAACATTTTGACATGAAAAAACTTTGTGCATGTGTACATGGTGATGCCATTATGCTAGTCAAAAGACGATTTCTCATCACTTTTCATCACATGTACATAGCCACATCATCATGTGTACAAGCACCCTGAATAGTAAATAGCCTGAGGTCACACATTGTAATTAGAGCTAAGATTGGATCTTCTGCTGCCTGCCATTGGCTTCTGAAGACTCTCTCTGACAGCCTACATTGGTTCCATTGTCTGATAATGTCCCATGTTTCAAGATGCGTTTTTCCTTCAGCCTTATGGGTACATGTGAAACTTCTGTTTATAAAATATATTTTAAAAAATAAAATATATTTCAATAACTCCTGTTACTGTGTCTCTCTGCTTCACTTTCATGATTGTAGTGTTGTGTTAACTAGTTTTCTTTTCCATACCACCGTATATATCTTCAGATTCAAAATCTGTTTGTGCCTTTTGACAAGTACTTTTAATTTTATATAAATATTTATTAAAAAAGAATTGCCAAACAGTAGTAAAATAAAGATCCATCTAGACTAATGTTGGACCTCCAATGCCAGATGCTTTTTTCATGTGGAAAACCCTTGTTAAAGCATACTGTAATTCTGCAGCACGCTACCCTGGGCAGAAATTCCTTCATGACCCCATCTTACGGCCTCAAGCAAGATCAGCTATGCATGATCAGCTCATGCCCTCTAGCAAGAGAATTGCTACCTCTTGCAACTGTTATCTTAGCTCAGTCTGCAGATGCTACTCTTACTTATATTCAGTTAACTCTTGTCAATTAGGTGCTGCACAGCCTAGAACTGGCTAGATCTCTGATGCCCCATCTGATTATGTAGCAGGAGAGGAAACCTGGAGTCCTAAGACAAAATTGCCCTTACTGGTAGCCAAATCTCATCTGCATGACTGCCAGTGTCTGGCCCAGGGGAGGAAGTCTTTGGTGTCTTTCTAGTAAGTCCTTGGAAAATAAAGACACAAAGCAACATTTCTTAAAATTTGCCATGATGACCCAGAGAGAAAGAAGGATGAGGTGAAATGATAGGGATATGCATATTACACATACGGGCCTTAAAGAACATAGAGAAGGTGGAGGAGGGAAGCACTAGGTTTCCATTTTCCTGTTGGGAATGAGGCCTGAGCCTTTAAACAGTTTGTGATTCAGTGGGGTAGTGTCTCCCCAACCCTTCCAGTCAACATTGTAGGTCACCAGGAAGAGGCAGAGGAACAAGGCCACATGTAGTGTTACCTGAGCCATGCCTGACTGAGATTTCTCCCTCCAACCTACACCAAAAAAGAGTGGTGTTGCCTTTGTTCCCAGGTCCATCAAAGTCACCTCAGGCAGTGAGGTGAGCTCAGTTGATCCTCACTGTGACAGGGCTGAGCCAGGAGCATGGCCACCATTCAGACTGTCCTTACCAAGGGAGTCCCACTTCCTGCTGAGTCTCTCACCCACCACAACTTGGATGGAACAGAAAAAAGGACAATTGACTTTGGCAAGAGGCGATACCTTGCTTGGCTTAAGTGTCCTTATGGGGTCTGGAAAGGGAGTTACTCCTGCTTCATGCCTCTGTATAAACATCCACAACAAGAATTCAGGCTCTGGGCATAGCATCTGCTGCACACTGGCTCACTACATTTGCCCAGGAAGACCCTTAGCCATGAGCCCCTGGTTTCATACCAGAAATACCTGATAGTCCATCCTCTATGAAAATAAAGAAATGCGAGCGACTTGGCTGCCCCTCAGATGCTTCCAGCATGGGTCCCATGGTCTGTCACCCAGGGCTGCCTCTCTCCACTTCCAGCATCTTCTTATGTCTGCTTTCCAAGGATTCAGTCAGGGATGGCGCTCTCTGACCGGCTGCCACTCGTCTTCCCTAATGAGAAACCCACATGGGGTAAATTACAAGAGAGCTCTGGGAATCCCCATCCTTTACCCCCCAGTCAGAGGCACTTCTGTCCCTTGCCAGGGCTTCCTCTGCCACGTGCCTGTGCCCCTTGATTCCAGGCTGGGCGGCAGGAAATGCAAGCCTGGCGCTGTGGCACTCACCACTCCAGACATGTCAGTGGTTGCTGGGGTGGACTTTTGCCACCACACAGGTAAGGGAAAGGGTGCAAGCGAGGGCCTCCCTTCTGCCCCCCTCACTCTGTTACACTGACACAGAGTCATATGAGAATAGGTTTCCTTACATCTTTTTTCTTCAATTCATTATGGAAATAAAATAGGAACTGCTGCTAGGCCAAGCAGTAACTACCATGATCCAGATTTTAGTAGTGGGACCCCATTGCATGAAAAGCAGAATGATCAAGGACCTTGGGTCTTCTGAAAAAGGTGGTTCACATGACTAGAAAGCATATAACTTTCTGAGAGTGTTTGCTGGGATTGAAGATATTACCATGGCTCTGCAAACCAAAAAGGGGAGGTGGAGGGACAATGTACAGTCAAATAAGGCAAAGTGCTACCTTCTTCTTCCAACATCAGCAGTCTACCAACTAGGCTGATGAATGGGTCAGAGAGAAGAGGGCAAGCGGAACAATGACATTAAAAAGCAAAGCCTACATTTTGATTGAGGACCGTCTGTACATGATTAAGAGCCACTCGCATTTTCAGCCACAAACATTTTTCAACTTTTATGTGTGGGCAAAAAGGGATATTTCCCAAGGCCAGTATTGGATTTTTTCATGGAGCTGCATTCCTCCTGAAACCACACTCACAGCGTATTCTGCAGCTACGTGCTCTAGCTATTTTTATTTGGCTATAAAGAATTCAATGTACTCGACAGGGTGTAACATCTGTGACACAACCACGTAAGCATTGTTTATTCTTATGAAAAAGCCCTATACAGTTATTTGCTCTTGCTTTGAATCCCCGGAATAAGAATGTGGAATGAATCATTGTACTTGGTTTCCAGTGGATGATGGCAGTATACTATAGAAACTAAGTACGCTGCAATGTACTGATTATTCTTGCACAGTTACATGTGCATGTACAATTAGTGTCAACACACAGAAATCAAGGTCTTCTTTGAAAAATAACCAATGTTGCTTGTTCGGTATGGATTATAAATAGCACAGACTACAGTAAGGTTGCATGGTCTGGAGGTCCAAACAAAAGGCTGTGATTTAAGCAGTCAGGAGTTGAAATCTTCTCTTTGCCACTGACTTGTCTTATGACCTTGGGAAAGTTGGGGTTTTGTTTTTTTGTCTCCCACTGCTGTATCAATCTCAGCTGTAAAAATGCAGGTGATGATAACACCTGTGAGAGTTAATGTTGAAGCAAAGCTTTGTACAGATACAGGACTATACAAATGCTAATTGTTCACGACTGAAGAATGACCTGAATGAATGCACTAAATTTGAGGTGCAGTCTATGCCATTCATTCCACATGTGCTTGTTGACACGGCAGCTAGAAAAGGAGTGACACCATTTAGACGCTGACAGGAAAATGAGGGAAGGGCTGAATTTATCTCATGGGTAGATATAATTTTCTGATGATATATGCGGGGGGGGGAAACAACTATGGTATGCTTTGCACCAAATTTTCAGCTTTATTTTCCCCTTGTACTGTATCTGATTTCTTGTAAGTGATAGTCTATTGATCCAAATTCACCTCTGATTAAGTACAACATTCTGAGAGACATTCACCCACACAAACTCCCAGTAGAGCTCACTTAAAATAACAGCACAGGAACAGCTGGAAGTAGTACATATATCTTAGTCTGTACATGTGAACAGGGAAAAAAAGCAAACTGTAGAATATGACTTCTTATAAATGGATGGATTTGGCCTCTGACTAGATAGGATGTTGCACTGGCATGTGGCTTCCAAGAAGGCAGGTGTTTTTGTCCCTTTTGAGCACAACACTATTTTTAAAACAGTGCCCAAAATAGAGTACTGCTAGCTTTGCCTTCTTCATTCAGCAATCAGCCTGCACAAAGCTTTTCAGTCCTATGTCTGAATGGGCCCACGTGTGCTAATGCAGTGTGCGTGTGTGTGCATGCACACTCATCAAATGACTGGTTCCTCCAGCCATGTAAAAGCAAAAAAAGGAATGCATTTTCCCACAATCTTTGAAAACTGACTCTAGTCAGTAGACTATTTGGCACCATTCTGTGCAAGGTGTCATAGGCATAGTGTAATGCCCAGGGAGGTATTGTACTTTTGAGTTATAATTCTCTACCTACTCCCCACTTGCTCTAGGAAGATAGAAGCTGTTTGGGTCAGCCAGTAGCAAACTGCTGTGCTGGATCCCTGTGCTGGATCATCTGTTCCTGCTGGGACATTAGAAGGAACCAGTAAGTGTTTTCCCTAGTCACTCCCTACCTCAGCCCACCAGCTTCAGGGGTTGGGAAGTAAGCGCCAGAGCAGTGTTCCAGGTAACTTGTGTAAACCCCTGGATTCTTACACTTCTGCACAGTTACCTGATCTAATTGGGGATAGCCGTACTTTGAACAGGGGGTTGGACTAGACGACCTCCTGAAATCCCTTCCAAACCTAATTTTCTGCAATTCTATGATTTTAGCCCAGGGCTGGCAAGGTGGTGCAAGATTCCTTTTAAGAGGAACAAATGCAAGGTCAAATGAACTGTGCTGGCCATTCATGAGTGACCATGTCGGGTAAAAATTCCCTCTTCTCAAGAATATTTTAAACTCCTCTTAAAAGCAAGACTAAAAGTTGAGGTTCTAGCTCCAGAGCACTTATGGGACATGTACAGCTAGAAGTAGCAGCACATAAGAGCAAAGCCCAATAGAAAAGTGACAAGATTAAAGCTTCCCCCTCCCTCCCCCACCCCTCTCTGAACGGGGAACAAAATCAAAGTTAAAAATGTATCTATGGAAGGGACTGATGAGAGATTAATAATTAATTTTAGAGCCGCGATACATAATTTTTGAAATGTAAATCTGATGTGCAAAAGTGGCATATTATGATAAGCAGGAGCAACAAGGGAGAATGAATACAGGAGGGCCTGTTGCTCAGAGACAGGCTAGGAAGGAACACTTATAGTAGTGCTTTATTTTTCTTTCTGTGTGCAAACTTCTCTGAACTTCAGAGATTTTGAAGAAATTTAGGGGCTGAGTATCCAAGATGCAACACCCTACCAGCTTCTGTATATCCCATTTCAGTTACAGACTCTCCTTGAACTCTAAATCTCCAGTTGTACTTTGCCATCCAGCGTCTCATTGCACTTCATTTCTTCTGACCGCTCCCCCCATAGTTGTGCTAACTGCTAGATTATATTTTTTTAAGTCTTTCTCATTTTCTTCTAATATTTGTATTCAATTTCTCTCTTCCATCACCCCACTCCCACCCCCACCCCCCTTTTTCTATTTAGCTAAACCTCTTTTGAGCTATCTCCTTTTGTGCTTTTTTCTGTGCGTGGTACAGGGTCTTTACTCTTTTTTTTTCCCAGCCCTGTTTACATGAGGGCTTTGAGAGCAGCTTCACCGCGCGATCTCATGAGAGTTGTGCAAATTGCACCACTGCTTCAGTTGGAAGAGACACTCATCTCTGGAACCCCATGCTGTGCACGAGTGCATCAAGGCCAAGTAAGCCCCTTGATGCTGCCTCACGCTGTGATCCTCCTTTGCACTGTGTCATGTGTCATGACGGTTTTCCCACAATGCATTCTTTAGTTCGGTGTCAGGGAAAAAGAACAAATAATCTGCTGCCAGCACAGGCAAACATGCTACCTTCATGGCAGGGAGCAGAGTAGGTTTTCTTCCACTGAAGCATATTCACTCATGGAAAGGCTGCTCTATGTTTCTTTTTTATCCATGTAGGCAGTCCTGCCCACTCTCTGACCCTGGCTCACTTCAAACTGTAAGGCAAGCAGATATCACATTTTATTATGAAGGGAAACACAGGAAATTTTAGAAAGTTACGGGGGGGGGGAGGTTATCATCTTATTGAATTCACAGGACATTTTTATTTATGCATCTTGATAGCCCTACACTTCATCACTACAATTAATACCACATAAATCATTTGTATCTTTTCCCTGTCATTTATGGGAATATAGCATAAACTCCATATCCTTATCTTAATTAAATTGATGCTAACACACAACAGATACAGCTCCCAAGTGTGTCTGAAAACATCACTGAACAATCACAGGCTCTCTCTCTAGTACTAGATTGTACAAGCTTTTTATCACACAGTGAGGAGGTCATCTGTAATAGCAGATAGTCATACAGTTAGACTACAGCTCAACTGGAGAAAAGAAATAAAACAGAACCCTGTGCTGCTCTGCAGATTTCTATGAAGGGTTAGACTGAGCCACCTAGTTTCAGGGTTCTCCCCCAGGGAGCCCACACAACTACAAAGGCACTCTTCAAATGTCTGCAACAAAGCACCCACATAAAACTGAAAGAAAAATTCTCCCTCTCTTCGCAGGGAAAAAATAAAAAAAAATAAAAGAGTTCTGCAATGGAGTGGAAAAAGCCTCCAGATTGCTATAATAGTGAATGGCGGACAGAGAATGTAGGTAAAGGTTAAAGAAAAGCAATTCAAAATCAGCAGGTTATGCTGACTGCTTAATTCAGGGAGGCAGACTGCAGCATGATATTCTGCACTGGGTCATTTAGAGAGGTATATTGAAATTTCAGCTATTTGTCTATGTAAATAAGCTAGTAAAATGTGAGCAAGCACATCACTATCGGTTGGTTCCCCCCCAGCTCTATCAAACTAATAAAGTGTTGGTATTTTCATTTATTTCCTCAGATCTGTAACAAAATTATGCTTCAATGTCTTAGTGCAGCAACCCCCTCTCCTCTCTCCCAGCTATTTGGCAAATCTCTGTGTAACAGGTTAGGTCTTAGAAGGATAGAGATTGCAGCACTCAGTGTGATTAACTCCTTGCTTGGGTAAACCGGGTTGTCTTTTATTCTTTCATTTATTAATTAACTAGCTATTCATGGAAAAAACTGGATTTCACAAAGAAGTATAGTGAGTGCTCTGTACAAGTAGGGGGAGCTGTAGATAGGTCATAAAAAGGCCATTTCCAAAAAGTTCTTTCTTAGCTCCAGCCTCAGAAAAGCATTCATGCTCAAGAAGAATATTTAAGCATATGCTTAACTTTAAGCACATACTCAAGTCCTGTTTTAGCTAATGGGACTCATGCTCAAGAGTACTGCAAAGCATATACCAAAGTGCATTCCTGAGCAGGGAAGCAGGAGGGCAGTTAAATATGCACTGCTGTAGGGGATTTTCTCTTAAACCCTCGGTCATTTAAATTTAGTAATGCTAATTTATTTTTGAAGAACTGAGTTTATGTAAGCAATTCAGATAAGGAAGTTTTATTAATTACTTCACAACATTTGATTGTTTTAATAAAATGGCAACATTCCCGGGTGGTTTGGGATGAGATTACCATCCTTACAAAATAAAGCAGATTGTGCAGTTTGTAGTTGTATTTTTCCTCAGATGCAGATAAATAGTATATTAACATATACTCCATTCGGTGCCTGCTCAGTCATGTCATTGAACAGAAGCACACCATCTTGCCTAACCATGAAAGTCTGCAAAGGAACCCAAACTGTCATTTGCATCTTGAAACACAAGCGGGTTGAAATAAACTTTTTCCTGTCCATTGTTCTGTGGTACGTTACCTTTAGGCAGCATGATTTGTTTTAGACTTTCTACACATTGCAGCTGGTTTAATGGAATGCCATAATAGTGTCACACGGTTATTTTTGAAAAACAACTACTAAATGTTGATGTTACTTGTTGTAGCAATATTTATGTGAGAATGTGGCAAATACTTGGGAAAAGGTTTTAAAGGTTGAAAGGCAAGTATAGCTATAAATTATAAGTAATGCTGCAGTTGGGAAGTGACATAAAGTTCAATGGCCTCTGTTTTTCTACACTGTGTGTTCATTGTTTTGTATACTCATGTGACTGCTTCTCAGTCTGGCTAGGTTTGATTCTGTTCATTGCTGGATGGTATTTCAATGAAGGATTGTACTTTGTTTTTTAATTCTCCAATGTCTATTTTGTTACTCTCTCATCTATAACGCAAGACTCAGTCCAAAGGCAAATGACAGTAAACTGAGTGTTTGAAACATGATAATGAAGTTCATATTAATGTTGGTGTCGATTATTATTTCAGATTTTTTGTTCACACTAAAAGGAAAGCAGAAGATAAAATGAAGCACATGGAAGCAGAGCTAGGCTCAAGCTGCAAAATTATTTGCAAACATTTGTTGAAAATATTAATTGTAAGGTACTTCTTTTGAGGTATTTACAATGCCTTTAATTCACTTCCTGTGGGCCTTCATACCCATAAATCACAAGAGTGTTTGTGGAAAGAGAGATGGCCTGGTTTTCCAAGTGGCAGTTACTATTGGCATAACTACTGCTTTCAGTGAATAATTTTGTAATCTAGACCCGGACAAAGGAAACTCCACACCTTAAGTGTCTCAAATGCTTGTGCCAGTTTCACATGCATTAGTATTTGCACCAAATGTGATGTAAAAAACCTCCTGATTTAATAAACTGTGCTGTATGACTCAGATATATTGATCAAATTCTCATTTATAGTAGAGCCCCTTTATACTACTGTTGCAATGAGAGGGTCTCAGAACTGAATGTGAATTAGACTAGCCCCTTTATTATGGTCTAATAATGTAAAAGAGCCAATGGGACTGTCTACACTGCAAGCTCTCTACATGTTAGGGTGCACAACCCTCTCCCCATCCCTGACCTATTATGCTAAAAATCCTTAAGCATGTACATCTGGCATTACTTGAAGCCAAACTGGTGAATCTGTCTGGGAGTATGGGTCAATGCATGTGCTAAGATGTGACCACCCCTGTCAAGTGGATTATGTAAAGTCATGACTGGCTATTAGGGTTCAAACCTATACAGTCCTTCACTGCCTTTCCCACAGCTCCTTGTGCCTTGTGCCGGTAGCTTCTGGCCCTTCTATTTATTCCCCACTTGCTCTCTGTGCAACAAAATCTGCCTCACACACACACACACCACCCCATTTTTATCCAAATCCAAGACAACTTTGAATTTAAGACAACTTCCCTAATAATTAGATTTTATACATGGATAATTGTAACAAATTTATAATTTTCCATGTAGAATTATTGGGAAAGTCATCTTAAATTGTGGGGAAGCAGTGGCAGTGGGTAAGGGGCCAGACCCTCTACCCCTTGCCTTCCTCCGCATGCCTGTGCCTGACCCCTTCCTTTTGCCCCTCCCCACCTGCCCAGTGCTTGCCCTGTCTCCCCCTTGTCCCTCCACCCCCACACACCAGAAGCAGCACAGGGCTATATTTCACCTCAGGACAGCGGTGTTGGTAACACCCATGAACCCAAAAGTTCATGGACCATGATCAGCTCACTCAGTGAGATAGACTAGCAAAGTGAATGCACCAAAGACCTGTTCAAGGATGGACCAAGAGAAGATCCTAGAAAGGTAGCAGGGTAGGACAAGAGAGCATATCCACAGGCTGATAAGCATTGCTTACCTTGTATCTTACTGTAAGATAAGGGAGAGGGATGGTGTGGCAGGAGTCCTACTCTCGGAGCCCCTCTGGAAGTGTGGCTCTGCCCTCCTGCAATGGGCCAACCGCCTGCTTACTCTCCTGCCACGCCTTGACCTTACTTTTGATTAATAGATGATTGGAATCAGCGAGAGGCTGCCCATTTTTATGCGCCCCGATGACAGGGGGTGCTGCCTGCGGCTCCTTTTCCTCCCCTACACTGCAGCCTGAGCCTCGCAGATGGTGCTGGTGTGATCTGACTTGGGCCCTGTTATTATGTCTCGGCCCTTCATTTGCTCTCAGGGCTCCTCGCCGCCCCCTAACTCCGGGGCTCCTCGCCGCCCCTCCTCACTCTCGGGCTCCTCGCCGCCCCTCCTCACTCTCGGGGCTCCTCGCCGCCGCCTAACTCCAGGGCTCCTCACTGCCCCTCCTCACTCTTGGGGCTCCTCGCCATCCCCTAACTCCGGGGCTCCTCACTGCCCCCTAACTCCGGGGCTGGGGCCCACACACCCCACACAATGCTGCACCCTCTCCAGCACCAGGAACCTCCACGCTACTGTAGAGTCCCTATGAGGCCTCCTCCAACCCCTTATAGCCTCGCCCGGTCCTCCAGTGAAACAGTAAACACAAACGCAAAGCCCCCAGGCTACAACGTAAAAGCTAGACTGTTCTGGTCAAAATACGAATCCCTCCCTACCAGAGAGAGAGAGAGAGAGAGAGAGAGAGGGCACATCAACCTCCAGCAGGAACCAGGGATGTTCTGACCGTCAGAGTTCTCCCCTTTGTTCTGGCTGAGTTCCTCCTCCCTCAGCCGCCGGAGGGGAACTGCCCTCCTGGCCTTCTGCCTGGGCTTAAGAAGGGCTAAGCTCCACCCCTTCCTGTCTCTAGGTTTCCCTGGTTGCTAGGGCAACCAGCACCTGTGCAGTCCTGGTGGCTGGCAGCTGCGCTTCCCCCTTCCCACCACTAGGGGTCTCTCCCGAGCCGTTTCTGCTCTCAGTCGCAGGGCACCTGAGAGCTCTGCGACAGATGGCTAGGTTATAGCTAAGTTATGACCAATAAAAATATTATTATGGAGAGCATTGTATATGATGGAATGTGCTTACTATCAGCTGAAGTCACCACATTTCCACAGCCATCTTTCCTCCTCCTCCATCATCCCAGTGACACGAGTTCCAAGACAGATGCAAAGCAGAAGACGAACATTTAAACATGCAGCTAACAACTCCTTCAAACAGGCTTTATATATATTTTTAAATGTAAAACTATTATAGAACTACAGGTTTAGAAAGCAGGTCTCATATCTTTGCAAATGCTGCTCTTTTGTGATTCAGCCACTCCAAACAAGAAATATACATGTATATATAGTATAAATAAGTCTTGTCTAGTAAACTAGTCTTGTGGTCCCAGACCACATGAATTAAAATCATAGAAAAGTAGGGCTGAAAAGGACCTCACAAGGTCATCTAGTCAAATACCCTGCTCATGCCTGACTAAATCATCCCAGCCAAATATTTGTTTGACCAGCTCTTAAAAACTTCCAAAGATGGTGATTCCACAACCTCTCTGCTGCATGTTTCAAAGTGTCTACTCTCATAGTGAGAAACTCTATAAGTCTTTGGACTGCATGAGGTGGTAAAAACCCCCTGGCTAATGTTCCCAGTCCTCTGTGCTGGCCTTTCTTGTTCTGCATGTTCATGGGAAACAGGCCAGGTCGGGCAGATGGGAAAGGATGCCTCTTGCATCCTACTTCAGTGTCTCTTAGGGTGTACATACACTATGGCAGCAAACAGCTTAATCTCACCAATAAAGCAATAAGCTCTGCCCATTGGCTTCAATTCCACATGCATCAATCCCAGAAATGAGATCAAAGAAGCCCAGGTGGTATCACCAAAAACTGTGGCATAGACCAGTGGCAGCCAATCTTTCTGGCAGGTGTGCCACAAGGTAAGCCCTCACCTCTCTGAATCCCACTCTAATCCCTCCCCTGGTGGGAGGGATACCTGATCAAGTTTGTACCTTTGGGCACCAGAATAGCAGCAAAGGGCATGGGTCTCAAGCTGTGGAGAGGAGCAGTGGCAGGAAGCTGCTGCAAGAGAAGGTGTCAACACCAAGAACCAGATTAACACAATTCTACATACAGCCCCTCAGGCCAGGAGCAGGGGGTTATGTTATGTACCCAGCCCTTCTGGCTGGGCAGCACAACACTGTTTCCACCCAGCCCCTCCAGAACAGCTGAGTTAACTGTGAAACAACCAAGCAAGTCAGCAGGGGCAGTATAGACCCCACTCCTATCTTCCCTTCCTGCTGCACTCACAATCCTCTCCAACCCTGCTCCTACCCTTCCCCCCAGCCATCTCCTAGTAAGCGTCACAAGCCATAGACAGTGGCAGTACATGTCACTTAAGGCATGCATGCCACAGTTTGGCTACCCCCAGTGTAAACATAGCCCTTAATATTCTTCTAGGCAACTTGGTATGGATTTGTTACTTGTTTTCTCTTTGATTTGATCCAGTTGGTTTCTGAAATAAGTTGCTGAGTGGCTGCTTGTCAAAGAAAGAAGGGCCAAGAATTGGTGTAGTGAAGCTTTAACATACATGCAGAATGTCTTAATAGAGTTACAGTAAGCTTGTAAAACCTATGCTCACTTAACAAATAAAGTCACACTAAGCCTATAATCACATAAAGCCTATAACAAATTGATAGTTGACTGTTGTATAGTAAAAGCTGAATGAAATTTGATTTAAATACTTAAGATCATTACGGGTCCCCATTAAGACATTGCATGCCTTTCACAACACCCTGTGTTGCCAAGAAGTGGGCACACAGAGCCAGACCTAACCAGACTTAGGCAACCAAGTGCAATCATATTCCACCCTGCTAAAGTCCCTAAAATGTGTTTTCATCTATCTGGGGGTTTTGGGGGGTTTTTTGGTTGTTTTTTTTTGGGGGGGGGGCACGGGGGAAGGGATTGGTAACATGACATCATCTTAGCATGAAGACTGAGGCATGAAAAAGCAGCAAGGAGCACCTGCCCACCATTTGTATTACCGGATTTTCAGAAACCTGAGCCAAATGGAAGAAGATTGTACTTAGATGCCTAAGTCCAGTTTTATGCCTAGTAAGTGGAGTAGGGTCTTCTCTGTCCCTTATTCTGTTTGCCCACTTGGACACAGTCCCACTAAAGATGAACACACTTGCTGGTTGCTTGCACCAGGCCAGCAGACTAGCAGTGTCCAGAGACTTCTTCATGCAAATGCTTTTGCCTTTATCTTTGCAAATGTGCAAGGGGCAGAAGGATACAGTCACACAGACAGAGTGGGCTTTACTGACATCTTGATGGTTTTTATTGGAAGTACCATCATGCCTGTTGCCTGTCAAATAGATGCTCTTGCAAGTGCCAAGTATGTGATTGAATTTCCTTTTATCAGGACCTCTGAGGTCAAGTTACAGTTTCAGAAGCTATAGCAAGAGCATGTGGCTGGTGTCAAACCAAATAACCATAGACATCAGTACCCCATTAATAGCAAACCACTTCTGCATCTGTACAACCCCTCTTTAAGGCAGTGTAGTCTAGGGTAGAACGTTGAGATAAGCTCCTCACACCAATCTATAAGGAAATTCTGTTCACTCATGAGGATATTCTGGAGCCACTTCCAGCTATCCTAAGTCTACCTAGTAATATGGAGAAAACTGCACAGAAGTGACTCCTCCAGTAATTTATAACAAAATTAAAAATATGTTTGCAGATCATTCACAAAGAGGAAAAAAGAGTCAAATTCACCAAATAATTTCTTCACTTCAGTACTTTCTCCAGTTCCTCTTACTACTTTCTGTTCTACGTGGTGCATAATGTGAACCAAATGTGATATTTGAGCAATGAGGTGACTACAAAATCTACTCTTGAAACTGCAAAAATTAACAAATTATCCCAACTTTTAAAAGAAAGTGAAAAAATTAATGTAATTCCTGGCTGCTTGGGTGTGTCTGGTGAGTTTGGGGTGAGGAAAGAATCCCTTTTCAAAGACTTTGAGAAAGGACATGCAGCAGTAGCACAACTGGGGGCCTGGAGAAAGTGGAGAACCAGCTCTGGGCCCCAATATAGACAGGACATAAGAATGGCAGAGGCTTCTGCCACTGCTGCCGATGGCCCAGCCACTGCTGCTGCCTTGGCCATCAGTGCCACACAGGGGATTCATCTATATGAGATGTATACTGTGGAGCTGCCTAATTCGCTCTGCAGTAAAATGTCACTGTCTATACATGCAGTACTATTAGGATGGAGTAAACTAATTAACTACACCATAGACTGCCAGACACAAGTACTATCCTACAGCAGAGTTATTTACTCCACTGCAATGAATGTGTGAACACTGACAGAGCTAGCTGGGGCACAAGGGTGTTTCAGTGCAGGGGCTGCCTGCCAGCTAGCCCCACACTGAAGCACCCACTTGCCCCAGCCAGCCCCTCTGCAGCACATTGAGCCAAGTCAGAGCAGTCCCACACTGGCAGGCTGACCCCCAGGATTCCCTGCTAGCCAGGGTTGCTTCGCCCCAGCTTAATGTGCTGCAGTCCCAGGCACATGAAAGAGAACACAGTGCCCAGAAGCAATACATTCCGGCACAAATTGCACTGGAGATTATTCAGCCACATTAAATGCATGTGTAGATGTTCCCAGAATGTAGTACCGGTTACACCTCTGATATTCAACATTTCTATAAAATAAAATTTGCAAACCAGCTTTTGAAATTGAAGACCTGCCATTTCCTAAAAGACAAAACCCTAAAGTGGAAAAAGAAAAAAAAAAACAAGCTCTTGCTTTGGTGCCTTCCACTTAAAGAATCTCAGCTCCAAAAATAGGCTTTGCTGCAATATGCAGTATTGAATGGGATTTTTGAAAAGGAACTGTTAGTCTAGGTTTGTTTGGGGTTTTTTTGAACAAAAACTTATTTTCCAGAAAAGTTTCTAGGAGTTTAACATCCTGACCTCATTCACTACTATGTGCCTCTCTAGTTCTTATATGAATCTCCAGATTTAATTCAGTAAAGAAAGAAGCCAATGAAGTTAATTTAGGTCTGAGTTGCAAGCCTACATAGAAAGTTAACAAATTATCCCAATTTTTAAAAGAAAGTGAGAAAATGAATGTAATTCCCTGTTGCTTGAGTGTGTGTGACAAGTCTAAAGGTGAAGCTGGAGTCAATGGGAAGATTAAAAGCTGAAGGAAGTTTCTCTCAAAGCTGCAAATGATCTATCTAGACAGGACAATTAAATGAACAGTTGAAAATGATGGAATCAGAGGCATCCACTAGCAGAGGAATTCTGTCAGCAACTGGCAAATTGTAAAAGCACTGCTAAAAATAGCCTCTGATATGGTGTGATTTTATAGAACATCTATAATAAGGTATTTAATGTGCTAGAGAACTGGCCAGCAGGATCCTCTGGGGGTTTTTTTTCCTGCAGTTGGAAGAGGTTCAGCTTCATATGGTACCTGCAGGATAACACCATGTGCTGCCTCAATGGAAGTTAAAGGATAATGTCCATAGGGCAAGCAATAGTTGAGTTATCTATAAACTCATTTTTCTCAATGCTTTAGGGAGACAAAAATCCTTTTGACTTTATTGAATGAGCGCTTCTGTCTAATCTCCTGCCAGCCCGTTGTTAGCATTACCGGTGGCTGAGAGGCGACCTCAAGGTTGACCTGATCTCTCCCTTTGGAACAAAGTCACAACTTCTGGAGACAAGATATAATGATATTTCTGAGGACGGTTTGAAAGAAGTGGACCTTCATGTCAGCACACTACTGTGCAGAGAACCCTCAGGCCATCTGGGAACTAAAGATAATTATTGCCAAATTATCATTTAAATGCCAGACTATCAAACAGATTTGTATCCTTATTTGTAAGGACTTCTATGTGGATGTGAGCTCCCTTGCTAGATACTCACTTGTGGACCTTTTAGAGACATGATTTACCATTCAAGGCAAAATGTATATGTATGCACTGAATGGCACTCTTAAAAAATTACTCAGGTTATAAAACAGTGTTTCACGTTTTGTGGAACTAAAAAAGTTTATTGTCTAAAAATTTTACTCTTTGGCTTGAATGTTAGTTCATATGTAAGCATGTGCTTCCTTCCAGTAAAGCACTTTACTTCTTTTTAGCAAATCACTTAACTACTGCTTAAAACAGGAGTGGTCACACTGTGGTACGCATGTCAGAAGTGGCATGGGAAGCCTCTGAGGGCGCGTCTACTTGTACATTAATGTGCTTTTCCTAATGCATATTAAATTTAGTACCTCCAGAGTAAGGTACTAAATAAATGCTCATTAGGCTACCCTAATGCACAATACTAAAAGCACATATTTTTTAAGTGACACTTAATGCACAGTAGCCTATTTTACTGTGCATTAGCTTAATTGCACACTTTTTTACGTGACACTTTAATGTGCAGTAAAATAGGCTACTGGGCATTAAAGTGCACATGTATATGCACCCTGTGTACCATGTGGCAGACTGGGGAGGGAGCAGTGAATTCAGTGGCAGATAGGGCCAAGAGCAAAAAGCAAAGTATCAGATTGGTCAGGGAGCTCAAGGCAGAGAACAGAAAGCAGAGCAAAACATTGGGCAGGGGAAGGTGATCAGAGGGGCACTCAGAGAGGGAGTGAGGCTTATTGTGTAGCACACCTGTCAAAAAGTCTGGTCCCCACTGGCTTAAAGATAACATATGCAAAAACTTGTGTGTGGTGTATGTGTTTTGAGCCCACCTCAATTATGTGCACTGAGTCTCCCAGGAAATGTAGACAGAGTAGTGACATCTAATTTCTTCAGGAGGGAGATAGGTACCAAGCTCCTCAGAAGGAGGCAGTTCTCAGCATGGGCAGACAGAACTGTGTGTACCTAGAGAACTTTATAGTCAAACAGGAAGGTACCCAGTGAGGGGTATGCAGCATCTGGGGTTAGGCGGTACTTAAGCAAGGGGTTTTTAGGTTGCTATTTTGGACTCAGGTGCCTCAATTCAACATAAATCCCACTTTTCACAACGAAGTCCTGTACTGGACTTAGCCCATTCCCTCCCCCTCTGAAATATCATTGCACCCTTATGAATGAAAGGAAATAGCCCAGAGCTGGAAAGCTTTTATTCTGAAAGCCCATGTAAGGGGAATCTGACTGTAAGCCTTGGAAAAAGTTATTTGATAACTTCATCCACCCAAAGTAGGATATGGAATTGATCTTTCTAAACAGTATACAGAAATGGAGCAGTTTGGGGACCTCTATTTTAGAGATTCCTCTGTAATTTACCAAGTATGTCAAACATTTTTACATTCTCCAGTGCTTCTTGTTGTGTTCCATGTTATAATGGTGCTGTCTGTTGAAACTTATCAACCAATATTTGATTTTCCCTGGGGAAAACCCTGTTTCTAAGAAGTGCATCCTAATTTTGAAGTCTATCCTTAAGCTTCATAAAATCTTCATTGTGTCATGGTTTAGTGCCAATATTGCATAATTTTTCTTCACTTTTTCACTGTAGTTGAATGGCTATTTATCATCATCCTGACAGACTGATGCAAATCTTAGTTGACTTCAGTGCTCCCATGGTGCTGCTTGACAAGATTTACCTGTCCACATGGCCATGCTCTTTCATGCCAATCAGTTGGAAATGTTTTTTTGTGGACAAGTTCTCTCACAAACAAAAGTTAGGAAGAGTCTTGACAGAACACTTGATGGAACACTCAGAGCTATGAAGAAAAGGGAAATTAATTTTAATGAAGAATAACAAAAAAGAATATCCATTCTTAAGAAGAAATCAAGAATAAAAGTGTAATAGTGAAACTCAAGGTTTTCTATAATACCCAGAATTAAAAATGGCATAACTCCTCACATCAAAACATCTAAATATCTAAGAGTTCTGGTAGAACAAGCTCTTCACTTTTTATCAACCAGAATGTTTAAAAACAATCAGGTAAGTAGCAATGGCCTTGTCCTGACAGTAAAGGATTCTTGAGCTTATCACTGTGCTGTTCATTCACAAAGTTACAAGTCAATAAATTGTGCCACAAAGTTGGTGAAGATGTCTGAGGCTAAATTTATATCAGGCTATGCTGAAAGTAAAACTATTGTAGCTGGTGCATTGGCTTCTTTTTCTTAGGGAGAAATCAGAGGTGATTTGAAAGAAGTGACATTCCTGAGTGCTACTGAGAACATATCTGTAGCCGCAAGCCTATCAAGGTCCTTGTGCAAACCTACAATTCTGTGTCATTGACATTCAAATAAAGGTACTGGAATTTGATGATCTGCAAACAGAGAAAACAGCAGAAACACTTGTGTATTTCCTCAGCATGTCATTGAAGAAGGAGAACAGAGAAATGCAAAGCTTCCTCTGCAGAAAACACTATTACAAACCTTTGAGGGGACACTTGAACCAGAAAAAGCAATGATTGGTATAGGGTGAAAGCTATCACAGTTCAAGAGATTCATAGTAGTCATTGTACTGCTTACAGACTGCACAGTGTCACGCACACTGCTGCTGACTTGATGTGAATTTATGTGAAATGCAAAGACATGAATATTTTCAAATAGTGCAAGAACTAAAAGAGTTTTGCAAGTTTCCTGAAATGTACTATAACAGATGTACAAAAGATGTTCTGGCACAGAGCAACAATTTTTGGCTGTCGGTGCTTCCAGCTGTTAAACCAGAAAAAAATTCTTGGGTGCAGTGCAAATGGCTCCCTTTGGGAAGCTCTTCACAAGCAGCTCTCATCATTCCTTGCAGGCTTATACACATTTGAATCATAGAAAATCAAAGAATCATAGAAATTAGGGTTGGAAGGGACCTCAGGAAGTCATCTAGTCCAACTCCCTGCTCAAAGCAAGACCAACCCCAACTAGATCATCCCAGCCAAAGCTTTGTCTAGCTACGTCTTGAAAACCTCCAAGGATGGCAATTGCACCACCTCTCTGCGTAACCTGTTCCAGTGTTTTCTACCCTCCCACTGAGAAAATTCTTCCTAATATCTAACCTAAACTTCCCTTGCTGCATCTTGAGACCATTTCTCCTTGTTCTGTCATCTGCCACCACTGAGAACAGTCTAGCTCCATTCTCTTTGAAAACCCCTTCAGGTAGTTGAAGGCTGCTTTTAAATCCCCTCTCAGTCTTCTCTTCTCTAGACTAAATAAGCCCAGTTCCCTCAGCCTATCCTCATAAGTCATGTCCCCCAGCCCCTTCACCATTTCTGTTGCCCTCCACTGGACTCTATCCAATGTGTCCACATCCTTACTGTAGTGGGGGGGCCCAAAAATGAACACAGTACTCCAGATGTGGCCTCACCAGTGCAGAATAGAGAATGATCACTTCCCTTGACCTACTAGTAACATGCCTACCAGTGCAGCCCAGTACGCTGTTAGCCTTCTTGGCAACAAGGGTACACTGCTCACTCATATTCAGCTTATTGTCCACTGTAATCCCCAGGTCCTTTTCTGCAGAACTGCTGCACCAGCAGTTAGGCCCCACCTGTAGCGTTGCATGAGATTGCTATGTCCTAAGTGCAGGACTTAGCACTTGTCCTTGTTAAACCTCATGAGATTTCTTTTGGCCCAATTCTCCAATTTGTCTAGGTCACTGATTCCCAGCCCTACCCTCCAGTGTATCTACTACTCCCCCCAGCTTGGTGTCATCTGCAAACTTGCTAAGGGTGCATGCTATGCCATCTTCCAGGTCATTGATGAAGATATTGAACAAAACCTGCCCCAGCACCACCACTTCACTTGATACTGGCTGCCAACTAGACATAGAGCCATTGATTACTACCCTCCAAGCCCAATGCTCCAGCCACTTTTCTATCCACCTTACTATTCGTTCTTCCAGCCCATACTTCCTTAGCTTGCCTGCAAGCATGTTATGGAAAACTGTATCAAAAGCCTTACTAAAATCAAGGCACACCACATCCACTCATTTCCCCATATCCACAGATGTGGATCAGTCATCACATCATAGAAAGTAATCATGGTGGTCAGGCATGACTTGCCCATGGTGAATCCATGCTGACTGCTCCTAATCACCTTTTTCTCCTTCAAGTGCTTAGACATGAATTCCTTGAGGAACTGCTCCATGATTTTTCCAGGAACTCAGGTGAGGCTGACTGGTCTGTAGATACTTTTTCTCTTTCTTAAATATGGGCACTGTGTTTCTAGTCGTCTGGGACCTCTCCCAGTTGCCATGGGTTTTCATACTGGCCAGTGGCTCCACAATCACATCAGCCAACTCCCTCAGCATCCTCAGGTGCATCCCATCCTGCCCCATGGACTTATTATATCCAGATTTTCTAAATAGTCTCTAATCTTTCCTTTCACCACTGAGGGCTGTTCATCTTCCCTCCAAACTGTGCTGCCCAGTTCAGTAGTCTCGGAGCTGACCTTGCCTGTGAGGACTGAGGCAAAAAAGACATTGAGCACCTCAGCCTTTTCTACTTCTTCTGTCACAAGGTTGCCTCCCCCATTCATTAAGGAACCCACACTATCCCTGATCCTCCTTTTGCTACCAACATACTTGTAGAAACCCTTCTTGTTACCCTTCACACCCCTTGCTAGCTGCAACTCCAGTTGTACTTTGGCCTTCCTGACCTCAACCCTACATGCCAAAGTAATGCTCTTATATTCTTCCTTAGTTATTTGACCAACTTTTTATAAGCTTCCTTTTTGTGATTTAGTTTACCAAAGGGTTCCCTGCTAAGCCAAGCTGGTCTTTGCCATACTTGCTAGTCTTCATGCGCATTCGGATGGTTTGTTCCTGCACTCTCAGTAAGACTTCTTTAAAGTACAGCCAGGACTCTTCCTCTCCCCCTCAGACTAGCTTCCCAGGGGATACTTTCCCATACGAGTCAAATTCTGAGTTTCTAAAATCCAGGGTCATTTCTCTGCTGTTCTCCATCTTTCCTTTCCTCAAGATCCTGAACTCTGTCATCTCATGGTCACTGCTGCCCAAGTTGCCATCCACTACTACATGCCCCACCAATTCATCCTTGTTTGTGAACACTTCATCCCTGTTTGTGAGCATTGTTTAGAAACTGCCTGAATTACCTTCCCAATTGAAAGATTCAAATATTCTGATAACCATTCTCTATCAAAATATACCCCTACTTCAGCTTGAGGGTGTAAACTTGAAGGAGTATGGCACAATTATGAAATCTTACATTCCAGTACGGCCCATCTTCTTCCTTTTTCATATTTCTCAACCACCAGCTTTAGCTAAAGGAATTAAAGATATTTGCCTTAAGCTATAGGATACCAAGGATGACATGGGCCATAGATGGTATGGTTCCTCCTTCCAACCCCTGCCCCCCAGCCCGAGATGGATGCAGCTGCATCGTGGCTGGAGCCAGCACAGCAGGCTCAGCCCCAATAGACAGCCTCAGCTGGGAGAGTGCCTGCAGCTGCAGGCAACTGGAAGTCCAGCCACCCGGGCAGTGTGAAAGGACCCACCCCTGTAATAGAGGAGGATAATAGTGGCCAGGAGCAGCTGATGAAGTGATCTCCCAGGTGGGAAGGGGCTGGCAGCAGATGGCATGGCACCCAGATGGGGCTTCCCTCACCCTGCTGAGGCTCTGAGGCTAGCCTGCACCCAGGGGAGAGTGACTAAGGCACCTGGACCATAGCATAGAAGATGGACTGAAAAGACCCCAGAGGACCAGCATGAGGATAAGTGAAGCTCTTTTTATTTTATTATTGTTACATTTGTGTTTTCCAGTTACAGACCTGGGGCTGAGAGCCCAGGGCCTGGGAAGAAGCCTGTAGCCTGCAGGAGAAAGCCTCAGGCTAGCTGCTCTGTGAAGCCAGGGTCGTGGCCAATGGGTCCTCAGCCAACCCACTACATCTAGATTACAAGGGGGCGAAGCATGACAGTACACCCAACCCAACACACCTAGCAGCCTCCTTCTGGAGTCACAGCTGCCTGCCTGACCCATAGCCTCATTATATAAAGTAGGGTTAGAATGCAGCCAGCAGCGTGCATGAAGTGATTGTGATCCATTAGAAACAAAACTAGTTTTTCTGAGCATAAGCATTGGTAAAGTTAGGGGCCAGGCTTAATTCTTCTCACTGGGTGCATCTACATGAGCCATTGACTATAGAGTTGCCTAATTAGCCCCACAGGAAAGTCTTAAGCCTCCTCTACACATGCACAGAGCCTGCTTAATTGATTGAGTCTGCTAGAGCACAGAAATTGATGTGCTTTGGCAGCTTTCCACATCACAAGTATCAGCGTTGTCATGCATCTCTATGCTGGAAAAATGGCGGCAATGCGCTTTGAAATAAAACACATTCAATGAGCTTTAGTTCAAAGCACCTCGATACCATTTTTTCAGCGCAGGAACACACGGTGATACAAATGCACATGACACATGGGAACTTAAAATTAGCATGGCTCACTAATTAAAGAACCCAGTCCCACGTCCCACAGCACATGTAAAAATGCCCTTAGCATCTACACATGCAGCCCTGTTAGACTGCAGTAAACTAATAAACACTGACCTGGCACTGGAGCACCCTTGTGTCCCAGCCAGCTACTCCATGACATGTTGAGATGAGTTGGGGCAGCTCTGGGCTGCAACCAGAGTTAATTCAGTCGAATTATTTTCATGTGTAGACATGCCCACTGAGAAGCAATGGATCTCAGGTCCCCTGCACAACTGCTCCCCACCTCACAAATGTGCAAAGTATGAAAAGGGTAAAGGCTTGGCCGAAAATGTATGCATCTGAGACAAAGAACAAAATTCCTTCCCTTTGCTTCTTGGGCAATTAGTAAATAAAGGAGTACCTTGCTGACTCTGGAGCACATTGCCTACCCAGATTATGCAGTCTCCATCACTGGAGCTCTCTAAAGCAAATCAAATATCTGTCAAGAATGGTCAGAGTAGATGGATGGACTAGATGACCTCTCACAAGTCTTTTGTACCCTGTTTTCTATGATTTTATAATTCCACACTAATAATAATAATAATAATAATAACAATAATGTAATGCCTACAACCAACTGAATTTGTATACTTTTTATTTATATAGCTGAAAATGCAACAGTTTTGATCAAAAATTTGTCCTCTTATTTGCAATTTATTATAATACTCCTTGTTAAAAAAATCATTCATTCTGCTATTCTGCTATTGTTTCAGCGTTGTTATATGATCTTTTCAAATGATTCCTGCTTTGCTCAGTGGAGCTGAATTGAGCTAGTCGGCATCTAATGTCAGGTGTGTGTGTGTTTGTGTGTGTGCATAAAGAGAGAGAGAAATAGAGAGAGAGAAAGAGAGAGAGATTCAATACAATATCTCTGGCTTTGGCTTTTCTTAACACTTGCCCTTTCACTTACAAAGCTTGTTTATGGTGCAAACGATTTACAGAAGTCTGACAGCAGTTCAGAGAGGTGAAAAGCAAAAGGCAAAAGAACTCCACATTTTCATCATGTTGCAAACATGATAGAACAACAAAAACAATTCCATTTTCTGCTTTCACCTTTCTATATATCAGATCTCTTAGGAGGAATTACTGTGAAACAAATACTTAAATACATACATTTGAGTTTTCTTGCCCATTTCCCTTTAAAATGAAGTTTGAAAATACATTTGGGATTCAGAAATGTCTAGGATCAAATCTCTATACAGACATCTCCCTTCCCATTAATTCATAAGCTCACCTCTTCATGACACAAATAAACCTTTCAGGCTAAATTCATCTATGGTGTAAGTGGGGGCAGCTTTCTTGCCTTCACTGAAGCTGCACCTGCTCAAGCCTAAGAAAATATATCCCTATAGTCAAGATTCTGCCTACAGTCTTTGCTTATGTTGAATATAACCTTGCTCCAGAAGTGTCCCACTTAAGTCTATAGAGCTATTTGGAAAGAAGAGTGCTACTAAACTGAAGCAAGGTATTCATGACACAGCTTTATGAGACTAAGGGGCTTGAGAATGGAAAACAGAGGGTCTGATGCCATAAGAGACCAAAAGAGAGTAGGTTTAGGAGCCTGTTCCCTAGAGAACCCACATCACTAAGTATGCAGTCTTTGGTAAACCTCATATACTAAACCTTCCTTGATATCCACAGACATATCTTCCAGGGAAGCAAATCAGAGTCTCGAGTGTGCCGCTGAGAAGGGGACATAGCCGTGAGTGATGTAAAGAGATAGTTTAATCCACACTCCATGAATCGCCTAATAAAACCATTAATGCAAATAGTCATACCTATGTTCCCCATAAAGCTTTCAGCAGATTAGATTGTATCTGAGATGTTTGTTCTGTGTGAACTTCCTTACCTATCCTGGTAGGGTATATTTTCAGCACTGTGTGGGGCAAAAGGTTTGCAGCCCCTGCAATGGCTAATGGGAGCTGATCACTTAATTCCCTGCGTGCTGTGTTTAAAATGCATCTCTGCAAGTCCGTCTCTGGGGAAAACATAATATAAAATAAAAATTGGTTCTATCTAGCATCCTTCATAGCCAAATTACCCCAGAGCACTTTACAAACAATGACTTGGAAACTGATCCTGCAGGGGCTGTGCTAGAAAATGTGGCAGCCATCAAGTACTCAGCAATAGCACACACTTAGCCCTCTGTAACATGTCAAAAACAGTATAGTTTTTCCAGTAGTGACCCATTAAACAATGTTACTGCCCATGAAGCATACTTAGTATGATTAACTGTTGGCTAGTATGCCACACTGTCAATCAGCAAAGTCCACTAAGAATTTTCCTCTGAAAACAAAACAGGAGTCTATTTTTAAAGGAACTGGAAAGGTCCCAGAGCAGATTTCTAGACCATTTACCCGAGGAAGGCATGAAATGCACCAGAGTACAATGAATGTTACTAGTGTCCTCTTTGCTAAACCCTTCCTTTCCCCAGAAAAGGGAAATGAGACATTATTTTTAATCTCATTGTCAGGAAATAGATAATGTAAAAATGAAAGCAGTTGGTTAATTTTGCAGAAACACAGCTATTTTCTGCAGTGCTAGTTAGAAACTTTAAATTGCTCAGGAACAAAATTATCTACCACTCCAATCTTTTGGAGATAATTTTATTGGGTGCAAATGATAATGAGACAAATTCTGACAATTTTACTCATAATAAATAATCTGTTGATGGTCTCACTGACTTCAGGAGAGCCATCCACAGAATATGGCACTGTTCAGCAGAGAGGATATTAGAGGCTCTTAAAGAAGGCTATTAAAACAGAAACTTTGGCAACTGTGAGCCATAACGAACTGTCAAGGAACAACATGATAGGTCAAAGTACGTGGTTTCTGTCTATGCCATATACTTCCTGTGTATGACTGGTCAAACCATTGCTGCATCTTCTCCTAAATTATACCTACCAACTTCAGAGAAGAGTTGATGAAGCTTAATTCATGAATGTTTTGTAAAATATGCTGACAGCCTCAGATGAAAGCAATAGAAACATATCACTAGTTCTTGTCATGTTGCTATTATTTTATTATAAGAAACAGAGGGACTACATTTTCAAAAAGGTCTCATGCCAAGTTCTGCCTTGGAGTACACAGCATTTTCCAAATCTAAGTTACATTATATTTTTATCAGTTAAAAAAAAATCATAAGAACATGATATGCATTCATTACAGTAGTTTTACATAACCTACACATAGTGACATATCAGGCAATGTGGATATGGTCTATTACAGTACAGGAGAAGTCTTGCTACTATGTGCAGTTATGTTACTGCATGAGACTAAAGAAAGGATTTCCCTCTTCCCTTCTTCCTTCCTCTTAGGCAGCCACCGTGAAGGGGATTGAGGGGATGACAAAGAATGGCATCTTTGTCATCACTGGACTCTAAAAGAGAAGCAAACTCATTCATTCAGAATACTAAGGGCTAATCTAACAGCCAGTCACAACATAACCAGTGACCCTTTGGTCAAGCATGCTCTTTTATATCCATCAATTTAGCCAGGCAGGATCCTATCTCACTTACACAGGTGCAAATTAGGAGTAATCCACTTCAGGAAAATGGAGCTAAACTTGGGAAAGTGAAATGAAAATGAGCCCTGGCATGAATCTTGCTGCAGCAGAGGTGGAACTTTAAGGCTCTGGGACTTCCAGTCCTCAGTCATGGGAGAGTCTTAGCTGAGAGAGGTTGTTAACCGTGTTCATCTGAAGTGAGGCACAAGGCAGGACAGATCTGCAATTTATAGACTAACTAAATGAGATATATACATATATAGCACATGGTGTGTACCAAAGTTCAGGCAGCTTGTTGGGGTGGCACTTTAACCCAAGGTGCTTTACGCAAAGCTCCATGAGTTAGAGCATCATTGAACCCAACAGGCATTCATTCACCTGTTGGGGGGAAGATGAGGACTCAGAGCCTGCCTGCAATGGCCCAGACCACAAGGTGGGGGCACTCCAGCAGCCTTCCAGGAAGCTGCCAGACTGCCCATCTCTCCCGCCCAACCCCCTGGCCAGCTGGCAACTGTCAGCAGTGGCTGGGTGGGGGGAATGGAGCCCCCCCCATGCTGGGGTCTTGGGGGCAGCCAGGCTGGGTCCACAAAGTGAGAGGGCTCTGCCCCCCCTCCCCAACTCCAAGTGCAGCAGCTTCTGCTGCTGGCAAGACAATTGTGCAGGTGGCAAGAGAAAGTGAGCCCCCCCCCCCAAAGGGCCTGGCCCAGCTCCCC
>NW_017729026.1:41632461-41635078 GCF_001723915.1 Gavialis gangeticus | reverse complement strand
ACCAGAGCCATAGTGTGGTGGGTCTGTGCCCCGGGCAGCACCAGCTCTTGCACTAATTGTGGCAGCTCAGTCAGCTGCCACTACAGCAGTAGCTACTTTTGTGACCCCCCCCAAAGGGCCTGGCCCAGCTCCCCACAAGACCCCAGCAGAGGTAGCTGAAGAGGCACACATGGCAGAGGGAGCTCGATTCCCCCTCTCCCTTGGCTGTGCAGAGAGGAGACAGAAGTTTTCTGTCTCTTCTCTGTGAGAGCCCCAGGGTGCTCACCTGTAAGAGCACCAGCCCAGCCCCACAAAGCCTCATGGGATGTGGGCAGAACTGGCCAAGATTAACCCTTGCATAGAACCTGTACACAGGTTCCCTGTGGCACTCTCCCTTAGACATCCCCTGTCTGATACTACATTAGACAAGGGTTAAATTTGCATGCGATTGGCCATTTTAAAAGTGCTCTACAGCAGTGAATGTTTGTTGTGTTACAGCTACAGAGTACTTCTGGGGGCCTCATCACATGAAAAATGTAACTTCTGTACACACCCATAAGCTTTTGCGAGTCTAAGGTCACTTCATTAGATGCTGTGCAAGGACATGCAAAGAGCAGTGTATGGAATGGAGAGAGTGATTTGAATACAAAAGGTAGGAAGAGAGTGGGGGGAGGTTCAGGGCAGTGCTGGGAGAGGCAAACAAGCAAGCAGTAAACTCTAGAAACTAAAGAATCACAAAAAATAATCCAAGTAATGGGATAAGAAAGTTCCTGGAAATTCCTGTTTAAACCATACTTGACACAATCCCGTCTGTGGATGATTTCTTGTTCTGAAATTTCCCATTCAAGTTGGTTTTTTTAACGTTTTGCTGCTTAAGAACAGCTACCTTGAGGTAAGCAATGGTATGCCCAGGGAGGTTAAAGCATTCTGCCACCAGCCTTTATGTTTTTCTGGGGCTCATGTCAGATCAGTGTTTCTTCATTCTTACACATAGGGATCACCCCATCTGTCCCATGTAGACAACAGAGGGCCACTGTGAACAGGCGCTAGTGCACAGGACATTGCAGGTGAAGAACTTTGGATGGTTTATTTCATGTTATTTGGCTGAGTGATTATGCGGTCTGCACTGATGTGGGGGGCACAGATGACATCTGCCTCCATTCCAAGGCCTAGCGCCTCAGTGTGACTGGGAGTTAGGTAGCCTGTTGCTTTAGAGATGCTGTTTGAGGTTGGCAAGCTATCTGTGCTCTAGATTGATTTGTCCCCCACAGCTGCTTTGAGATGGTTGTCTTTTTTCAAGAGAGGTTGGAGGTCATTGTCGCAGGGCACTAAAGTGCCTGCTCCTTTAAGAGCAGAAACTGCCTAGGGAGAGGGCCCTAAAAGCCAGACAGAAACCCCACAGGTGCAGGTTGCTATGGCAGCAGGCTAACAAGGGAATTAGCCTGCATCTGCACCAGGTCAGCTGACCAGAAGAAGGCAGGGCCCTGGGCACATATAAACCCCAGGCCTGAGACCAGCAGGAGTTAGTTCTCTCGCAGCAGCCAAGGGAAGGAGCCTCCGGGGAAGAATTGCCCAGAGATGCTGTGGTTGCCTGATATGCTGCATATAGAGCTAGTGGGGCTCCAGGAGCTTACCAGGAACCCTGGCCTACAAGGCACTTAATGCTGGGGGGAAGTTTGACTCTTTTAAAGGGACAGAGCACACCCTGAACGGCTTATATTACATTATAGCCCAGGGGCTCCTATTTTGGTTACTGTTCATAAACCTGTGGATCGGGCTGAGGCTATTGGGGAAGGAGGAGGCTTCTTTGGGGGCCCACTACAGTGTGGGGACCCCAGCACTGGGGGGCATGGTGACAAAAGGGGTGAGCAGACCCCAGTGCCAGGGGGCATGGTGACAAAAGGGCTGTGAAGAGCCCGATGCCAGTATGGGTGCAGAGACAGGGCTGCGGAGAGCCTGGCAATGATAGGAGGCTGAACTAAACTAAGGCCTCAGACAGGCAATGTTTAATTACCATCTGCAAGGCTTGGGGCATGGTAAAGGGGTGGTTTTGGAGCCATGCATCCAAGGCTGAGGATGTCCCATGAGGCATCCATTTTGAGTGGGACCCAAAAAGGGGTTTGAGAACCCACAGGGTTCAGCAGGTCCATCAGGACCATGTCCAGACCCAAACTTGAGGACAGCCTCCCTATATTATAATTACCAGCAAGATGTGGCAGGCAAGGAAAAGGGTGCCCATTGGGCAAGACAGGCACAGTCACGGAGCCCTAGGGGCATCACGGCCATCCCTGGGGATCCCATGCAATGACAGTCATCAATGAAGTGTCCAAGGTATTCAGGGCCAGAGGCTATAAATGATGACCAGAGGGATGTTGTTGCCCTTGTCCTGGGGTTGGTATTGCAGCAGGTTGGAGTGAGGTCTGAGTCTGGCTTTATTGATTTGAGTGGCTACAGTTTTGGGATTGGACTATAACTGTAGGAATCCCTGCTCCAGAATCTGAAGATTAAATCCTTAACTTTAAATCTATCCAGAATGAAAGCTGCTGGTGTGAAGGTAGATGTTTTCAGAATGGGAGAGAGGAAAGGCAGCAGAGGGAGCTCATTCTTGGGGCTCCCCAGCTGGTGCTGAAGGGTAGGG
>NW_017729026.1:41620236-41627461 GCF_001723915.1 Gavialis gangeticus | reverse complement strand
GGGGGGGGGGCAGGAGGGCGGGTTCAGAAACTCCCAGACTGAATTCCCTCCACTCCCTTCCCCTCTGCCATTCTGAAAATAGCAACAGGCTGGGTGCTCCACAGTCACAAGTTACAGAAAACATTACACCTTGAAACATCTTTATCTGATACCTCATGAAATGAGAGTGAAAATTTGACCCCCTATCCGCCATTTTTGAAGCTGTCTGCAGCAATGCACTTGTGTTTGGTCATGGCTATAGACTGCTTTCTGTGGCCAAATGGGGTGAAAATTGTCATTTCTGTCTGCACCCATTGTGTTTTAAATCATGATTTCCCTTTTCTGTGCTAACTTAGGTACAACTTGTGTCTGATGTATTACTGTCTGCAATTCAATTTTTATTAAAGTCTTGATATATTTGCAGATCTTTCACCCCTCAAAGTTGTAATTCTCATTTAAAACATTTGGATAAATATTTTAGACTCTACAGTTGTAAAATGCAACATAAAAACAAGATAATAACAACCTATAAATACACGTTATGCTGTCTCCCTACTCTCATGTCATTGACCAGCTTCAGCTTTCACAGTAGTGTAAATTTAGAATAGCTCTACTAACTTTAAAAGAATCACTTCAGATATGTACTATTGTAATAATTCAATTGATTTGCAGATTCAGTGGCGTGAGAGCAGAATTTTTCCTATAATTTCATTCTCTGCCATTTTTTAAAATGTAATTCAATACTAACAATTGTATAATTCATGATTTAGGTTAAAAGATTTGAATTCCTTCATCCAAATGTTCAATTTTTCAAATTTGATTTATGCATCAATCTTGAATAGATCATTCTGTTAAATGATTGATTTGTCAGAGACTGGACTGATTGATGTACTTTCCAAAGCAGAAAGGCCTTAATTTTTTACCTTGGAATCCTTAGTCATAAAGGCTCAGATTCATGTCAAAATTTGTCTTTTGCTTTATTTCATATTTGATTGTTGTTGGAAAGGCAGGTTTTAAGCTATGATTTTATTAGAAGTTAAATGACTTTAAGATATTTTTCTCTCAGTGAAACTTGGTTTCAGTGTCACTTGATAATACTTTTATGGCTAATTAAATTACCCTTGTGGGTTACAAGAAGTTCACACAAGCAAGTAAATCAAAATGAAGCTGGGGGGAGCTGCTTTAATCAAATCCATGTTGGGAGTTTCTCAGACCTTATCTTCTTATTGTTCTTTGAGCAGTCCTTTCCTTCTCCTCACTTTTTCCATAATGTCTCTAATTATTGTTCCAAGCATCCCTGCTCAGACGTGAGTATTTCTTTCACATCCTAACACTGAGCTAATTACTAATTGTTAATGATTAATAGTCCAGACAACTAAATATAGAAACTCTGTACTTCCACCAGAGCTGTCCAACTTCTAAGCATCCAGGGGCCTACACACCACATGGACAGCACTAGCAGGGGCTGCACATTGTGCAAGCCACACTACCTTGACCTATCACCCCCTGTGCCACACACCATCCAGGTATCCCCCAAACACTGCACAGTGCATGCATGCCCCATCTCCCTGGCCCCCCATGCACATAGGAGGCCCCACCTCCCATACTGCACCATGCTGCAGGATTCCCTGGCAGTCACACTACCCTCTGGGGTTGGGGCAGGAAGCAAAAGCCATAGAAGGGAAGGAGAGCCGAGAGATCCCAGCTCTTGCTGCAGATGGAGTAGTGGAGGTAGTGGTGGCTGAGTGGCCTGGGAGCTATAGATTAGCCCCTGAGGGCCATCAGGTGCATAGCCTTGTCTTAGACTATAAATTCTTCAAAGCAAGGACTGAAGAATTTCCTATGTGTTTGTAAAGCACTTGGAGTGATGGGGCTCTACTCCACGGTTTAGGGGTTGCTTGCCATCAAAATAATAAACTAATAAGTAATAGTAACTATCATCCCTAATTTTTACTTGTGGTGGTTTTCATCTGCACGTCAGTATGGCCATAATCCCAATCTCATTTATTCTTTATTTGCATGCCTGAGGAATTTACAGATAGCTGGTACCTTGTTTTGTCTTCCTGCTGGGTTGCCTAAAATACCTCTCCAGACAGTTAGTAGAAGTGAAGCAGTTAGTAAAATTGATCAGGTAAGCTTCAGTAATTTTACTTTGTGACTCAGATCCATGTTGTGTGTCAGAGTGGCTGTTGTATGGATCCAGTACTGCCATGAGGTACCCTTTGTGTCTCTTTAGAATTGTAGTCTGTGATTATGTTATTATCCATCAATTTCAATCAATATTCTGGATTTTCTCAGAGAAGTCAAAATGCATCCCTCCAGTGGTAGCAAATCCATCTGGAAGACAACGTGCTATGAAGCTTTAGCTATCTGCAATCAAACAGGAGGCCTGGATGGCTCAGAAAAATAGCAGGGCCAGTCAGACAGTGGCGAGAACTAAAGAATACTAAACTGAATACAGAACTAAAGTGTACTGACTCACTATACCTGAAGTCAGGTATAGTCTAGAAGACAGAAATGAGGCAGTATGATTAGATTGCAAATATAAATGAGAATTCAAGGGAAAAAAATCCCTTTCAAAAAGAGAAAATCCAACCCCAAAAAGGTACTGTAGTGTTAAGATCCAAATAGGCTATGTCAAGACGAGCATGGCCATTTGTTTCCCCAGGGGCAAGTAGCAGCAGCACACCTTGTGCCACTGCTGCTTGTCCCTGGGGTACGCCCATGTCACACATGCTCTGACATGTGGCAGGTAACCCTGGCTGGGGTAGGGGAAGGTAGGGCCAGCAACTCTGCTGGCCCCAGCAGCCTTACTTGGGGTCCTGGGAGCCTCAGGGAGCTGTAGCCCTGTCGCTCCTGAAGCTGAGAGCCTGGCCCACAGCTGGAGTGTGGCACTGGCCAGCCAGGTTCTGGTTTTGGCCAGTAGTACTTGCCACCATGTGCACCACCCTGCTCTTTTTTTGCTGTGGGGTTTTTTTTACCCTGGGATCTCCCAGGGTCAAAAATACCCCTGTGCAGCAAGGTAGTAGTGCACAGCATGCCTGCATGTACATTATGTGGCACTGCAGATATGTCTGCAGTACCACATACCACACATCCGTGCTCATCTGGACACAGCCACAAAGTAAAGACAGACATTGGGACACCTGAGGGGAAAACTGAAGAACAAATAAGATATAAAAAGAAATAAAAAGCATATTATTTGAATGTATGAGAAGTAGGAAACGAGACTTTGAATAAGTCAGTGGGTCCACCATGCTATGTAGAGAATGACTCCTTTGCATCATTCTTCACCCCAGAGGATTCTGGGTATGCTAAAATACTTGTACCTATCCCAACATACCATTTTTAGATAAGTGAAACTGAGAAAAAGGTTTTCTATCCTAAAAAAACCTTTTGAGACTTCGTAAGTGTTTCCATTTGTACCAATATATCTAGATTATTTTTTAAAGTTATTGGATTGCATAAAACTGAAGTTAGGAGATTAACTCTAAGAATTTACACTGTCCTTGGCTGACTCCTTTTCTGAACTGCATTTACAAATTGGACACTGAAACCACCCCATTTGGTTTCACTTTCAATTTCTTGCACAAAAAGATAAAATCCTGGCTTCACTGCATAGTACTTCCTCTAATTTCAAGGGCCCAATATTTCACCCCATTGGATTACTTTTGTATTTATGCTTCAACAACTGCAAAGAGCCATTTTTAATCAACAGCGTAGCCTTCATTGTCACTGTGCTTTACAAAATATAATAAAAAAATTGATAGACTTAAGCTTCTTGATGCTGTGCCTTTAAGAAAGCAAAAGAAAAGCCCTGAGCTAGCCTTCAAATTGGTGCAATCAATTCACAAATTGCCTTTGTTATTTTAAGAGTGGTGACCCTGTCTCTTGTTTGTGACTTTGTTTTATCTGCTTTGAAATGGGGTGTTGTTATTCAGTTATCATAAATAAGTTACCATTATCTCCTAATCATCTTAAATTATCGCCTCACAGCTCACCTCTCATTTCTGCCCAAGACCTTGGGAAAGGTGTTACAGAGTCTGGCTGTTTTTCTGGTAGGAAAAATTTCCTTTAGCTCCCATTTGATTTCCATAACACTGAGACTGCACTGTTTTGAATTATTAATTATTTATTAAAGTCATCAGATTGTGGCAATGTGACCGACCTATTGCTTTTTAATTATTTCAGCTGCTTTTGATGGTATTAACCATGACGTTTTGCTGACCCAGCTAGATTACTGTTTTAGTCTGGGCCCCAAGATCATTCAATGTCTATGTCCATCTCTGTCAAAAGAAAGCTGCTTTTTAAAGGAATATCTTCTATCTGATGGGCTTTAGAAAGTAGCAGAAAACAGACTGGTTCTCTCCTACCCTACAGGGGTTTCATTCAGAGCTTTGGGTTGAAGTTTTGTTTTTTATGCAGATGATTTGTAGATTTCTAGCTCTAGGAAAAATGGTATGATCAAAAATCTGGACTTCTAAAAAATTGCTGTCCTGGCAGATGAAACTGAATGAGTGCTAATTAAGACAGTAAGACCAGTATTTATCATTTGTGGAATCTCTTTTATTTAAAAAAAGTCAGCAACCTGTACCTTCATTTTTATTTCAAGACTTGAGTGGGAGTTTTTCACTTGTACAAAGTCAGGTACCCAATTCCTCCTGTAATGCAATGCGAGTTGGGCATCTACCAATGCCCCTTTGAATTTTTGAATATCTCCCTCTGCATTTATTCTGTTTTTACAAGGTATGTTTATATGACAGTCAAGGCCTATTTTTCTAAGCCCTACACAAACATGGAGTAAATTGCATTCTCTGTTCCACCTCCCCACACTTCCCCTGACTCCTACCGTCCTGTGCAAGTACAAAGAAATGATCAGAGCAGTGAAAGGTATAAGGGCTTTCTTACAGGTTACACCAGGGGTGGGCAATTTTTTGGCTGGTAAGCCACTTAATGAGTTTTAGTGAGCTGGCGAGGGCCACCCACAAAATCTTTAAGGGGGTATCATTTTAACAAAGTATAGATAAAAAACAAATCATATACTAAAAATCAGACATCTACTATAACATATCTTAATTTTATTTCAAAAAATATTTTTATCCTGATTTATGGTTTTTTGAGTAGTGTATATAGAGGTGATGGCAAAAAAGCACAAAATAAAGTTTTACATTTGATTATTGTGTGTTGGGGGCGAGGGGGTGGGTGTGTGGGGGGTGGTTGTGTTTGAGGAGGGGGAGCCCTGGGGGGGGTTCACTAGGTCCCAGGAGCTGACTGAGAGGGAGGAGAGGGAGGGAGGGAAGGGCAGGCAGGGGGCATGTGCAGCAGAGCTCACCTGGGCAATTTGGTGCAGGTGCGGTCCACCCCTACCATCCAGCCCACAGCTGCCCCCGCAGTACTTCAAAATGGGCTGAGCCCTGCCCACTCCTTCCCACACTTGCCCCAGTCCTGGCCTCAGCCAGCACACACAGCTTGCAGGTAAGACTGCTTTCCACTTACTCGGCCACCTGCAGGTGGCTGCTCGTCATGCTAGGCAGGCAGGTGCTGTCTCTCCACAGCTATCCAACCTACCTATAATCAGGTGGCCACTTTCTTGTAGTCATCATGTAAAAAGTGCCTGCTTGAAAGAGGAATTCCCAAAAGGAAAAGTAGTGACCTATGTATCAGAGGAGAGGGCAGGAGCCCATAGCCAATATAGTCCCAGGAAACTCCAAGCCTTTGGTGTATTCTTCACCTGACGCATGGTTCCACACCGAGGGTGATCTGAAAGAAGTATAGTTACTAAAGGAAGAAACCGTGCTTTTATAGTGTTCTGCTGTTCTAAAATTCTCCGGTGACTGATCTGTTTTCTTTATAAGGTAATAAGCATCTCTACTGGGCTTCTGTTGAAGCCAATGAGGTTAACACTCGAGTTATTTTTGCTCCATATTCTGTCTAATACCCAGAATATGCCTGCTTCAATGCTCCTTAAAATTTCCTCCAATATGAAAAGCAATTTAGAGTTTCACTACATTCTGTGAATAGTTTTTTGGTAAGTTTAGGATTTTCACATGATCCAGAATCTCAAAACAGCAGTAGTTAAAATGCTTCCCTGTTAATCATTTTTCCCCTGAAGGACAGCTACATAACCTTAAAATTGTCTATTTGAAGATAAATGCCTACAAAAGTCATCCTAGCTCTGCCTGTTTCACCCCTGCAATATACCATCTATCCAACAACTTACTAAATGCATTCCATGTAGAACCATAAGCTAAAAGTAAACCAGTTTCTTAAATATAGTTGTTATTCATTAAAAATGTTAATGATTGTGTTATATTTAACATCTGGCTTCCATTTAAAAATAAATTGGTAAAGGACAATCAAAGCCAAAGCGCGCAAGTGTCTTGGGCCTGACTCTGAAGAGGCAGCTGATGTACCTTGTATGTGAAGCTACTTTTTATGGAACTTTTGACAGTGAGAAAAACACAGAAGGTACATTTTAAATTTTCTTGCTCCTAAATGTTTTGATGTGTTCTATTACCATCACATTTCAGAACACCAAATGCTTTTTCTCCTCTTTTTTGGTAAGTATGAATAATATTTTCAAGGTGCATTTTCTCAGGAAAGAAAGTGAAACCTTTACACTCAACCTTATCAGCACTACCATCACTACGCGTCTCTTGCTCTTTGAAAGAAAGCACACTAAAATGAACCTCTAACTCGACGACTGTTAATGAAAGGCAAGGAACAAATTGTGTCTGTATTGGTTAGGGGAATATGAGGTACTGGAGGTGGGTAAAGTCAGTATGCTCACCCTATTTTGAGTTTGTTCTCATTTGGTTTACCCTTTATTGAAGCCAGACTTAAGACCTAGAATGCTGCAAGAAGACATCATATATTTCAGTGCTATATACTCAACTCAGACACGTTTTGTGGGTGTTATTCTTTCTTGTAAAGCACCTGATTCACATAAGGATTGTATAGTGCTCTGATTCTTACCCAAAATTTTACTGTATCATTTGGACCTGAATATGTGGGACAATGACAGTGTATAGCCACAAGTATTTGTCTTTTTCTTACTATTTAATGTAAAATTATAACCTATTCCCATCTTATGTGAATATTGATCCTGCTGTATATTTGACTCCAAGATGACCCTTAATTTAAGAAGACCCTCCCAAATTATTAGATTCTATATATGAACATTTATAAATCTGTCATAATTTTTCAGCTTACAATCTAAGTATCATCCTCCCCCTACTTCTAGAGC
>NW_017729026.1:41615442-41619897 GCF_001723915.1 Gavialis gangeticus | reverse complement strand
CCCCCAGCTCCCCACAGCCTCTCCCCCTCTCCCCACTACTACCAGTTTCCGCTTCTACCATCTCTACTCCCTGCAGTCTCTGCCTCTTCCCCCACCCCTTCCACCTTACTATCAGATACTCTATTCCCTTCCCCAGAGCACAGTATGTAGAAGTACATCCCCTTCTGGCCACACAGCAGTAGCCATGCTGCTGATTGCCTGGGCAGGAGATATAATTTTAGATGCTCTGATCCTGGGAGTGAATCCAGGTGCAGCTGGAGCCAAGCTGCACCTGACAGTATGGGAAGGGAAAGTGGTGGGAGGAGGCAGAAGCTGCAGAGGGCCTAGCTCAGGGCCAGAGTCAAGGCCTCAGCAGCCACCTACATACCCCTCCACTCTGTACGTGAATCTAAGACAAGGGGCTTTTCCCCACCATGCTGATTGGAGGGGAAACCTTGTCTTAGATTTGAGTTAATGCAATATTTATTTTGCTTTTGAAGTGCCAGTGAATATGGGAATTTGGGGTTAGGGAAGGAATTAAGACTACAATTCTCAAGTACTTTTTATGCCATCACTGAATAGATATGGAAAAAAATCAATGATGAGTACAAAGTGGGGTTTTATTCAAAACACAGAGACAACAAAGCTCACAACAAAATGGAAACTATAAAAATAGTTTCTGGACTGCTCTACAATTGAAAGGCTACTTTGTAAAGTAATTGTTCATTCTCTGGCTCAGAAGCAATCTATAGTTCTGACCTGCACAATTCTTTCCACCAACCTGTGTGCATTAACCTGGCATTTTTCTAAATTAAATTCCAAGGAAAGGTACACAAGGATGTTGTTTTATCTTATTGTTAAATGCTGGTAGAGCATCCAAACCTTCAGTTTTTTGTATGTAATTTTTTCTCTTGATAATATTTCCAAAAATTCTACAGATATAAACATGGGCAGATGTAGGGTTTTGAAAAGGGAGGTGCAGATGGTGTGGTGCATCATCACATATAACCCAATGCTTTGTTCAGCAAGTTAAAAAGAAACTAGAATCTTTAGTAATAAGTTGGTTAATGGCCTAGGGGTATATTATCCAGTGTAAGATCAGAACAAAAACAAATATAAATGCATTAATGTGAATTAATTTGCTATATCATATATTAAGGATAAAAACACAACAAACTAGGCAAAAATAATCAAAAGATATTCTTTAATTAGTACTGCAGTCATTAGAATTAAATGAATGTCTATTTTTTTCAGATTCATAAAATTAAATCTAGCCTTCTTGAGCATCTTGACAATGTATTCGATGCTTCACTGAAAGTTATTTCCACATCTGAGTTAATGTTTTTAGCTAGAGTTAAAAACAGTCTGCAAGGCTGTGACACAACAGCTACAATACTAGGAGCAACCAACAGATAGCAGAATTGAAGAAGAGAGGCTAGTTCGATTAGTTGAACATTAAGATGGTTTAGAAGGAGAGAGGGTCATTAACACCTGCAGGATGAAGAGTTCGGTCATTAAGGGAGGTCGTTAAGAGAGGGTCATTAACGCCTGCATTAACACTTGCAGAATGAAGAGTTTGGAACAATCAGGTAGGTTATAATGAGTTACATAAGTACTAATTTTAATGCACAGGAACTATGGCACATTAATGAATGTGCAGACACACCCACAGCTTCCTAAAGAAAAGGTAAAGGGTTGAAGTTCAAGAAGAAATGAAATATAGTGGATGATTCAGTCAGGTGACAAAACAGAAAAGGTATCACACACTTCAATAATGCCTGTTCATGTACGTTTAAAATAGCATCATTTTTCAATAAGTTTACAGATGCTGGCGAATACTCACTAATAACCAGAATTTTCAGGATGGATTGTCCATATACACATGCACCTCAAGCACTCAACTGACTCTTTGCCTTAACAGTACCAGTCCTCTCCACCTTTTCTCACCCTCCTTTTCTCATGTTCGACACCAAAGGCAAAAATGGAACAGTGCACTTCCTGCTTCTCAGCTTCCTTTCCCAGTATGCACCTGGTTCCAAAGAAAAGAGTAAGGAGGGCTAGATGGTGCAAGTGCATATGGACAACCAATGTCAAAGAATTTTGGGTACCAAACTTTCCTTCAAGTGCTTGTCCATATGCACACCCTCTCTGTGGCTCACGCTGCTTGCCCAGAGAGAGTCCTTGGTGAATGGCAACTGAATGAAAACTTTGCCAAATGCAGCATCTATCTGGGAGACTTCCACAGTCACATAGTTATTTAGGAAAAGTATGAATCAAGCTCAAGATAACAACCTTTAGATGTCAGATATAGGAACATATTGCCAGGGGGCTAAGGAGTTGTCTGGTCTCTGAAGGAATGAGCTCTAACTACCTATATTTCCATCTTTGCAATCACACACCACAGTTTCAAAAAAAGGCCATTATTCCAGTGGACAGTGTCTGGGCTATCAGCTAAGGTCTCCCAGTTAAGGAAAGAAACCACTACAGAGCCCTTCTGAAAAGTTTAGTCCTATGCAGGTAGACTAGAGCACTCTTCCATATGGGTCAGTAGGTCTTCATGCAGTGATTTGCCTATTTTGAACTCGTTGCACAATCATGGCAATAGCTTGTATGGTTAGTGCAAGGTATAAAACTCCTTGGCCCCTTTCATCCAAATGAATGATATTTAAAATATACAAGTATTGTCCTGCATTATCCTTATGTTTTTTTTAAGGTGCTCTAAGGTTTGCTGGTGGGTATCCACACATTAGAATGATCAGCTCTGTTTCCTTTCTGAAGACAAGTACATGTATTTTACCCATTATAAAAAAACCCTAAAAGTTAGTTTATTTAAAAAACTGACAGAAAGATTATGTAAAATCCTTGCTACAGTAACTCTTCTAGTGATTGTTCACCCTACTGTCTTTACTAAGTAACATTTGAATGTTACAGAAGTAATTTCAATAAAAGCTTTACAGCTCTGCAGCCTTTCTTCACACAACCAGGAGTACCTGGTTTGTAAGTCATGGATAACTTTAAAAAGAAAAAAAAAGAAAAGAAAAGCTGGTCTTGTTTGTTCTTCTGTAAGAATTTATCTGAAATACTCCATAGTTAGATGAAGATGTTCTCCACTCCAACAGGGTAAAATGTTGTTGCAACTTAATCTTTGGGTGGCCAAAAATAGTATGTAATTTGAAATAGTTAACTTAAGTGAATTTGCTAGAAATCAGTAAACCTCAAAATGTTCAGGGGAAGCTTTTTCAGAAGCAGCAGGACTATTCCAGTCTGCAACTTTGGGATGGAAATCTTACAAGTGTCACATTGTAAGAAGCAGAAGGAACATGAAGAGAAGCATGTAGTTCAAATGTATCCTTTCATACAGACAACTGAAAGTGATACAGATAGTCAGCTCTACTCCAAAGTGTAGTAAGACCTTCCAGATTTACCATTTAGTTAAAAATCCATACAGAAAGAACATCATTTTTGTGAGATTTTTCCCACCTGCACTTGGAATAATGACTTAAATATTACTGAAAAAGCATATCTCTATATTTCAGTTCCTTGTCAGCTCTTACAGGTAGAACTTAGATATAAAAGGAATAAATGTCTCCAAATGTTACAGTAAAGAATGTAACAAGGATGGTCTGATTTATGAAAGTGATCAGAGACTTTGATTGGAGAAGTTCCACCAGGACACCTCCATACCCGGCTTCAAGCAAGGGAGTATGACCAACTGACCAGTAACGATTTCCTGCAGTGTGCTGACTGCCAGCCCATCAAGGCATTAAAATGAAGGTCCAGCTATGATGAGCAGGATGAATGGCTTGGACGAATGATGCACAAATTCCCAAGTAGCTTCTGCAAGGTGAACTGGAGTGTAGAAAGAGGAAGCAGAGTTGCCCAAAAAAGAACTTCAAAGACATCATAAAGGCATATTTCATCAACAGCTAATTCTTTTGAGCTTTGAGTCCTAAATAGGCAGCAATGGGGCTTGAAGTTGAGGGAAGGTATAAAGTTTTCTGAACAGCATGTCAGTGGGCAAGGAAAATGGGCAAAGAACAGAATGTCCCAGCAGAGACAGACCAATGTCCACATTAAGTTATGCTCCAGATTTTGTGACAGAAGGTGCTAATTGTGCCTGGGACTGCACAGTCAGTCATCTGTTTACCCACTGTACTTGACTGCTCCGGTCATCATCTTTGACTGCATAGGACTCACAATGGTAAGAATGCATGGTTAAAATAACACACACTTAGGGTATGTCCCCACTTATAGAGGCATAGAAGTATCAGCACAAGATTGTGCTGCTACTCTTTACTGCTGTGCACAAGCCTGCATGTGCACTTTGTACAGGGCAAAATGGCCCACTTCAGGGAAACTGCCATTTCCCCACTCCCCCCAGCTCCTGACATGCTGGAGAAGCTGGGGCAGAACTAGAGGAGGAGAGACCGAGCCTCTGTGTCTGCCAGCACATGCTACTGTGGTGTGTGCTGTACC
>NW_017729026.1:41608675-41615351 GCF_001723915.1 Gavialis gangeticus | reverse complement strand
TGGGGTTGTTCTGTACCACTTTTTTTTTTTTTTGTGCCTTTTTTTTCTCCTGGGATTTCCCAGTAGCAAGTTTTGCACCCATACTGCAAATTTGCAATGCAGGGCACATTTTAATATAGACTTCATAGATTTCATAGACATTAGGGGCTGGAAGGGACCTCAAGAGATCATCAGGTCCAGCCCTCCCCCCTCAACCATAGGTAGGAAATCAGCTGGTCAAGTGACCCCAGCAAGAAATAAATCCAGCTGTTTTTTGAAGGAATCCAAATAGGTGCTTACACCACCTCTTGGGGGAGTTTGTTCCAGATCCTGAACATTTGCATTGTAAAGAACATTTTTCTAATATCCAGTCTAAATTGTCCTTCCTGGAGTTTATGGCTGTTGGACCTTTTTATCCCTTGGGGAGCTCTGGTGAACAGATGTTCTCCCAGGTCCTGATGAACTCCTCTTATGAAGTTGTAGGCTGCCACCAAGTCCCCCCCGAGCCTTCTCTTCTCCAGACTGAAGAGCCCCAAGTCCCCCAGCCTCTCCTCATAAAGCCTTCCCTCCAGGCCTTGGATCATATAAGTGGCTCTCCTCTGGACTCTCTCAAGCTTCTCCATGTCCTTCCTGAGGTGGGGGCCCCAATACTGGAGGCAGTACTCCAGCTGCAGTCACACTAGGGCCGAGTAAAGCGGGAGGATGACTTCCCTGGTTTTGCTTGAGATGCATCAGTGGATGCATGCGAGAGTTTGGTTAGCTTTGCCTGCCACCGCTTCACATTGGTGGCTCATATTCATCTTGTGGTCAAGACTCCCAAGTCCCTTTCAGTCACGGTGCTAGCGAGTGTAGCATGCCAAGCCTTTAAGTATGCTGATGGTTCTTCCTACTGAGGTGCAGCACCTTGCACTTCTCTGTTTTAAAGGCCATCTGGTTTTGGCCAGCCCACCTTGAGAGTGTGTCCAAGTTGACCTGTATCTCTAGCCCGTCCTGCGGTGTGACAGCCCTCCCCCGTAATTTAGTATGGTCCGTGAACTTGGCCAGTTCACATCTGACTCCCAAATCTAGATCGTTCATGAAAATGTTAGAGTACTGGCCCAAATACTGAACCCTGAGGGACTCCACTGGTAACACTGTGCCACTTTGATTTGCTCCCTTCAACTAGTACTCTTTGGGTCCAACTCCATAGCCAGTTGCCTAGCCATTGGACCATATAATGATCAAGGCCACAGTTCCCTGGCTTAACCATGAGGACATCATGGGGAACTAAGTCAAAGGCCTTCTTGAAGTCCAAATAAATGATGTCTACATCATCTCCATGGTCCAGGGCATATGTTACCTGGTCACAGAAGGAGATGAAGCTGGTCAGTCAAGACCTGCCAGTCACAAAGCCATGTTGTCTGGCATTCAGAAGCTTGCCTTCCGTTAGTCTGGCATTAATGGATCCCTTGACAATTTTCTCCAGAATTTTTCCAGGGATGGACATCAGACTGTTTATTCTATAGTTCCCCTGCTCATCCCTCCTCCCTTTCTTGTGGATAGGGACCATGTTGCCTCTGTTCCAGTCATCTGAGACCTTACCCGAGCACCATGATTTTTCAAATATCCCTGACAAGGGGGATGCAATGGTGTCTGCCAGCTCTTTCAAGACCCTTGGGTGCATTCTGTCTGGGCCCGCAGACTTGTGAATGTCCAGTTTCTCAAGGTGTTCCCTCACCTGATCCATGTTGATTTTGTGCCTTCTTCTAGGCACAGATGCTGGTGGCCCGGCATCCTCACACACTGAAGCCGGCAGAATGGCTGGCTCCATTGATGCAAGAGGTGCAAAGTGGTTGTGCAGCTCCAGGGGAGCGGTAACCCTGATGCTCCACCCCTTTGAGCTGGAGATAACCATCATCCAGGCAACCCCAGGCTGGACTTCGTGGCAGTTCCTAGGTTCTGCCACTCCATCATGTCCCATCGGGTGGAGAGCTTGAAAGTAAGAGTCCAGCTCCTGCTCCGCATCCCTAATGAAGCGCAGCTGCTGGACCGTTGCCTGGAGTTCCCTAATCTGGCAATCCAGGGCCTCCCCCATGGAGCACACCCCAAAGTGCCCCGAAATCCAGCTGCCCACAGTCTTGCTAGGCAGTCTCCACAAGGAGCCAGGGGCTCCGTCCAAGTGGAGGCCAAGGCCAAGGGTTCCTCCCAGGAGGGGGCAGGGACCGCAGGCTCTGTCTGGGTACACCGTCTGGGTGGAGACCCCAGTAGTGTCAGAGCAGAGGTGTCCAGGTGCAGGAGGGAGCCTCAGGGTGCAACGTGTTCCTCCCACCATGGCCCTTGTAGTAGTCTGGCTACTACTATGCAGACCCTTGGCTATGGCTCAGTACCCAGAGCCTTGGGCCCTCTTGCTTGCCCTCCTGCGCAAACTTCCATGCTAACTCGTGCGCTAGGCAGACAAGCGTGCCTGTTCGCGTGTCCGGTTGCACGGCTCTGGTTGCATGGCACCCTGCGGGGCTGGGCCAAGCAGGAACCAGGGTGGGGTGAGACCCTCCATGGCTTCTCTCAACTGCCTCCCCGCAGCTGTGCTAGCCCCCTCTCACTATGGGCCCTGCTCACCTCCAGCTCTGCTGCCAGACATCTGGTTTGTAGTGCCACATATCGAATGTTTTGAAATTCTAAGAATCTCTGTCCTGAAAGTAAACCTGCATTGTTCAACACAGGTGTCTAATCAAATACTCACTCTAGGTTCTCAGCAAGGAAGAACAATGTAAGAAAAGTTAACTGACAGAACAAAGTAAGCAAAGTTACATACAAAAGGCAGTGTGGCACCACACACTGCATGTGCCTGCACATCTGTATCTGATCTTACAGTGCAATGACTTCAAGAGTTCATATGATGAAAATGAACTGCTTCTAGCCACATATAAATTGTGATCTATAGTTGAAATGTCTTCAATTATTTTGAAATTGATGATAACATCTTGCTGAAAAGCAACATGTTTAAGTGGACAACAAAGGTTTCAAGTGCAAGAGCAGCAGCAATAATTTCATTGTGCTTCTAATACCAGTTTAAGAATCAAGAATTTAGTATTTAATATTTAAATACTGGTGGAAAAACAGCAATATGGGCCCACTTGGAGACATCTTTGCCGAGATCTGGATTGCAGTGTAGCCAATATGGGCTGGTGATGAGATTTCTGGCTCCTGGAATCAAATGAATACATCAGAACCTCCATTTTAACTGAGGGGAAGAAAAGTAAGTTTCTCAGTCTGGTGGATGTTAAGAAAGCCTTGGATGCATGAAGTAAGAGCCAATATATACACTGAAGTTTGCCTCAGCTTACATTCAGCTTCCACTGAGATGTGAACTTCCCTGTAAATCTCAATGGGGGGAGAGGAATCCAGGATTCCAATGGGGGGAGAGGAGATACACTCCTTGAAGGAGTGTATCTCAAGCATCCAAAAATGAAGGTATACAAAATGAATGGATACTTTCAGGTTTTGGCCAAAACACTGAGAGTAAATTTATGCTTCCAGTTTTGCTAATATAAATGTAGTCTGAGTCCACTAAGACAAGCAGATTGCTCTAGATTGACACCAGTGCAAATGATAGCATACTTAGTGCCATTGTAGTAAACACGATAGGCCTGGTTTTCAGCCTTCCTCAAATTAGACTCTGGTTTACACATACAGGTTGTATATAACCCACTGTGTGGGTATGCAAATTAAGCAGTTACCTAGTTTATCCATACAGATCCCCATTTAAAAATGTCACTTCTAAAAGGCAGAGGCCACTACTGAAAATACAATGCTTAGGATTGTAAAGGCAGAATGGAAATTGACACCCAGTCATTTACAATGGGCTTCTTCTTGCCAATGGCGCAGCTATGATACTTGCTCCTGACTTGCTTAAATTAGAAGACAAAGTAAACTCTTAGAAAGAGAAGGCCATTGAACAAAATACAAGTGTAACTGCAGCATTTGATTTCTTTTATGTCCCAAGAAAGGGAGAGAAGCAATGGAGAAGATACTTGGGTTTCAGCTGAATCCTGTCTCTCCACGTATGTACAGAGACAGGGGCAAGGCAGCTTTAAAGGGTGGAGAAGCAGGCGAAAGTAGGCAATAGCTGTATATATATTTAGTAGGATCTACACATTTGCCATGTCAAAGCTGACCCAAGAAGAGGTCAGAGGTGTAAAACAACTTGTTGCACTTAGTGGGTACATCTAGTAGACTAATTAGCTCAACATCTTGTCTACACATGCAGTAAACTAATTAACTCAGCCATAGGTTAGTACATGTGAATACAAGTACTATCCTACAGTAGAGTTCTTTACTGCACAGCAATGCATGTATAAACACTGATGGGGCTGGCTGAGGCACAAGGGTGCTTCAACATAGGGTGTGCCAGCCAGCTAGCCCCACACTGGAGCACCCTTGTGAGCATGATGATCCAGGTCGGAGCAGCCCCAAGATAGCAGGCTGAGCCCCCGACTGCCCCTTGCCAGGCAGGATTGCTCTGACCTGGCTCAATATGTTATGGTCCCAGGCACAATATGTAAATGTAACGCCCAGGAACAATAATTGAAAATGTAGATGCACCTGGTGAGCGATCCACATAGTTCTTGTAGATACCTGTACAAAAAGCAACCCAGATTGAGACCACTCAGGAGCCACAAAACTGCTTCAGCCCTTCCATTTTTGGCCAGCAAAGATTCCTAATCTATTCTGTAATTTGTTGAGTAGTGTATTCTGGAAAATTGTTGAGTCCCTTCACACTTAAGAGAGCCTAAAACCCACATCTCTTACTACCTAGGTAAGGACTCTTAACTGCTACAATATTATACAAAAAGTGGATCTTACTACCCCTGCTCTTTGGGTGAAAGTTGCCAGGAGTACTTTGCACTGAACTGAATGTTGCTGTCACTGGGTATGAGGCACCTCCCTTGTAGGAGCTGTGGCTCCTGAGATGACAGAGGTGTTTAACAAGCAGCCCACAATTAGGCACCTAAACTCCAAGGAGATCTGGAGTTAAGACAACCCCAACCTCCTTGTGCTAGGCATTTCCTGTTGTCACACATTGGCATTTCCCTTTCAGTAAGTACACAGCACTCTGGATTTCAGAGGCAAGTCACTCCCTCCATTGACTGTGTAGGAATCCTAAGCACAGCATCTGTTGATTTTGCTCACCTACATGAAGGCATCTGTGAGAATGCTGCATGATGAAGTACAGGAAAAATGGGAGTGTAGTAGTTTTCGATACTATTACCTGGCCACACCCAAGCCCATTTCACAGAGCGAGAATGCAAACTGGATGCTATCCACAGTTCTGGAACACGTCCAAAAAAACTCTCATAGGAGTAGTGGAATAGCTCGCATGACTGGAGCACTGGCATAGATGGGTACAAACTGTCCAAGAAGAACAGGCAGGGGAAAAGAAGAGGAGAAGTTGGACTTTATGTGTAAAAGAGCCATATGATTGCTCAGAGCTCCAGTGTGAAACTGGAGATAGGCCTGTTGAGAGTCTGTGGGTTAGGGTCAGAGGGGAGAGCAACAAGAGTGATGTCATGGTCGGGGGGCCTTCTATAGGCCACCATATCAAGAGGAAGTAGTGGATGAGGCTTTCTTCAAACACCTAGTGGAAGTTTCCCAGTCACAAGCCCTGGTTTTCTTGGGGGACTTCAGCAGCCTGACATCTGCTGGGAGGGCAATACAGCAGTGTGCAGGCAATCCAGGAAGCTTTTGGGGAGTGTCAGGAACAACTTCCTGGTGCACGTGCTGAAGCGGCCAACTAGCGCCATGCTCTTCTTGACCTGCTGGGAAACAGGGAAGAATTGGTGGGGAATGTAGTAGTGTATGGCAACTTGGGCAGCAGTGACCATGAGATAATTGAGTTCAGGGTCCTGAGGAAAGGAAGTTTGGAGAGCAGCAGAGTAAGGACCCTGGACTTCAGAAGATCAGAATTCAACTAACTCAGAGAATTGATGGGGCGGATCCCCTCAGAAGCTAGTCTGAGGGGGAGAGGAATCCAGGAGAGCTGGCTGTACTTTAAAGAAGCCTTACTGAGTGTGCAAGAAAAAACCATCTGGATGTACAGGGAGACTAGCAAGTATAGCAGAAGAGCAGCTTGGCTTAGCAGGAAACTCTTCAGTAAACTAAATCACAAATAGGAAGCTTATAAGAAGTGGAAACGTGGACAAACAACTCCAGAGGAGTATAAGAGTATGGGTTAGGCATGCAGGGATGAAGTCAGGAAGGCCAAAGCACAATTGGGGTTGCACCTAGCAAGAGATGTGAAGGGTAACAAGAAGGATTTCTACAAGTATGTCAGTAGCAAGACGAGGATCAGGGAAAGTGTGGGTTCCTTACTGAATGGGGGAGGCAACCTTGTGACAGAGGATGCAGAAAAGGCTGAAGTGCCCGATGCCTTTTTTGTCTCAGTCCTCACAGGCAAGGTCAGCTCCCAGACTACTGCACTGGGCAACACAGTTTGGGAAGGAGGTGAGCAGTCCTCAGTGGTGAAAGAACAGGTTGGGGACTATTTAGAGAAGCTGGACATATGAAAGTCTATAGGGCTGGATGGGATGCACCTGAGGGTGCAGAGGCAGTTGGCTAATGTGATTTCTGACCCCTGGCCATCATCTTTGAAGACTCATGGTGATCATTAGAGGTCCCAGATGATTGAAAAAGGGCAAACATAGTCCCTATATTTAAGAAA
>NW_017729026.1:41601130-41603675 GCF_001723915.1 Gavialis gangeticus | reverse complement strand
ATTGCTCAGAGCTCCAGTGTGAAACTGGAGATAGGCCTGTTGAGAGTCTGTGGGTTAGGGTCAGAGGGGAGAGCAACAAGAGTGATGTCATGGTCGGGGGGCCTTCTATAGGCCACCATATCAAGAGGAAGTAGTGGATGAGGCTTTCTTCAAACACCTAGTGGAAGTTTCCCAGTCACAAGCCCTGGTTTTCTTGGGGGACTTCAGCAGCCTGACATCTGCTGGGAGGGCAATACAGCAGTGTGCAGGCAATCCAGGAAGCTTTTGGGGAGTGTCAGGAACAACTTCCTGGTGCACGTGCTGAAGCGGCCAACTAGCGCCATGCTCTTCTTGACCTGCTGGGAAACAGGGAAGAATTGGTGGGGAATGTAGTAGTGTATGGCAACTTGGGCAGCAGTGACCATGAGATAATTGAGTTCAGGGTCCTGAGGAAAGGAAGTTTGGAGAGCAGCAGAGTAAGGACCCTGGACTTCAGAAGATCAGAATTCAACTAACTCAGAGAATTGATGGGGCGGATCCCCTCAGAAGCTAGTCTGAGGGGGAGAGGAATCCAGGAGAGCTGGCTGTACTTTAAAGAAGCCTTACTGAGTGTGCAAGAAAAAACCATCTGGATGTACAGGGAGACTAGCAAGTATAGCAGAAGAGCAGCTTGGCTTAGCAGGAAACTCTTCAGTAAACTAAATCACAAATAGGAAGCTTATAAGAAGTGGAAACGTGGACAAACAACTCCAGAGGAGTATAAGAGTATGGGTTAGGCATGCAGGGATGAAGTCAGGAAGGCCAAAGCACAATTGGGGTTGCACCTAGCAAGAGATGTGAAGGGTAACAAGAAGGATTTCTACAAGTATGTCAGTAGCAAGACGAGGATCAGGGAAAGTGTGGGTTCCTTACTGAATGGGGGAGGCAACCTTGTGACAGAGGATGCAGAAAAGGCTGAAGTGCCCGATGCCTTTTTTGTCTCAGTCCTCACAGGCAAGGTCAGCTCCCAGACTACTGCACTGGGCAACACAGTTTGGGAAGGAGGTGAGCAGTCCTCAGTGGTGAAAGAACAGGTTGGGGACTATTTAGAGAAGCTGGACATATGAAAGTCTATAGGGCTGGATGGGATGCACCTGAGGGTGCAGAGGCAGTTGGCTAATGTGATTTCTGACCCCTGGCCATCATCTTTGAAGACTCATGGTGATCATTAGAGGTCCCAGATGATTGAAAAAGGGCAAACATAGTCCCTATATTTAAGAAAGGGAACTACAGACCAGTCAGTCTCACCTCAGTCCCTGGAAAAATCATGGAGCAGATCCTCAAGGAATCCATTTCTAAGCACTTGGAGGAGAAAAAAGGAGTTAGGAACAGTCAGCATGGATTCAGCAGTGGCAAGACATGCCTGACAACCTAATTGCCTTCTATGATGAGATGACTGGCTCTGTGGATGTGGGGAGACCAGAGGTGCTTCTCAGCCTCTTGAAGGCCCAGATCAAGTGCAGTATCTTGATTTTAGCAAAGCTTTTGATATGGTCTCCCACAACATTCCCATTGGCAAGCTAAGGAAGTATGGGCTGGATGAATGGACTGTAAGGTGGATAGAAAACTGGCTGGAGCATTGGGCTCAGAGAGTGGTAATTAATGACTCAGTGTTTAGTTGGCAGCCGGTATCAAGTGGAGTGCCCCAGGGGTCAGTCCTGGGGCCAGTTTTGTTCAGTGTCTTCATCAACAAGGCTTAAATGTACCCTCAGCAAGTATGCAGATGACACCAGGCTGCAGGAAGTAGTAGATATGCTGGAGGGTAGGGCTAGGATTCAGAGTTACCTAGACAAATTGGAGGGTTGGGCGGACAGAAATCTCATGAAGTTCAACAAGGACAAGTGCAAAGTCCTGCACTTAAGACAGAGCCAAACCAGCTCCCATGCACCAGCACAGGCTATGGGCTGACTGTCTGGGCAGCAGCTCTGCAGAAAAAGACCTGGGGATTACAGTGGACAATAAGCTGAACATGAGCCAGTAGTGTGCACTTGTTGCCAAGAAGGCTAATGGCATACTGGGCTGCATTGGTGTGTTGCCAGTAGGTCAAGGGAAGTAATTATTCCCCTCTATTCAACACTGGTGAGGCCACATCTGGAATACTGTGTTCAATTTTGGGCCCCCCACTACAGAAAGAATGTGGACAAATTGGAGAGAGTCCAGTAGGAGGCAACAAAATGGAGAGGTGGGTGGGAGGCATGACTTATGAGGAGAGGCTGAGGGAACTGGACTTATTTAGTCTGGAGAAGGTAAGACTGAGGGGGGATTTAACAACAGCCTTCAATTACCTGAAATCGGGTCCAAAAGAGGATGGAGCTAGATGGCAGAACAAGGAGCACTGGTTTCAGGCTGCAGCAAAAGAAGTTTAGGTTAGATATTAGGAAGAATTTTCTCACTAGGAGGGTAGTAAAGCACTGAAACAAGTTACCCAGAGAGGTGGTGCAATCGCCATCCTTGGACATTTTTAAGACCTTGTTAGAGAAAGCTTTAGCTGGGATGATCTAGTTGAGGATGGCCCTGCTTAGAGCAG